>NC_072454.1:2336359-2401359 GCF_027596085.1 Anoplopoma fimbria
TTAAAGGCAGCATGTTAGCATGTTCATTGTGCACATGTTAGCATTTAGCACAGAGAGGTGACATAGAGCACGTGTCTGTTTCATCTTTGATCGGCATCATAAATGTGTTGCACCCCAATCTCAATAATATTAATAATAAAGATTATGACTGTTTACTGTTTGTTTTGTTTGCTGCAGCAGCAACAGCGGCTCCTTTGAAGCAGTTATTAAAAACAAAGGAAACCACCGTCGCTGAATAGATAAACTCACAGAGACTCAAACTCTATCAAGTAACATCAGACAGCTGGCTGACTTCTTTTTTTAGAAAGTACAGTTTGGAAACACTGCTTAAAAGCAAAAGATGGAGACAAAACATAAAAAGCACAGGAGTCACAAACACACTTTACAAATGAACACCTGGCCAAACAAATTAGATGAGCGACCTCCAATCAATGAAAGATGAGTGTACCAATCAAACAAGCTTCTGAAAACAAAAAAGAGGACGGACGGGATCGAACCCCTCTCATCTCTTTCCCGCTCATCGCCTCGCGCCAATCTAAATTCTTGATTTGAATGGTTCCACTGATGAGGAGAACCAAAAGCTTTGAAGCTTCAGTCTGGCCCGGCTCCTTCACGCCGCCCAGCCAAAGTAATGCCACATCACATCTGACACCCCAAAGACTGAGAAATTGATCCCCGCGGTGCCGCCATTGATCGGGTTTGGGTTTGAACGGAAGGGTCAGCAGCAAGACGTGTGCCCTGGCTCACTTCTTTCGTTACCAGGATCGATGAGCTCCCACCATGGGGGAGATTAGAGCGGTCAGGTCATGCGGAGCTCAGAATGAGCTTTTATTATGTTATGTTTGTATATGATTCTTGTATATGATCTAACTTATCTTATTGTCTTCTTGCAGTCCTTGTTAGAGCAAAATTAAGACTTTTAAGGCATTTACATACTGGGGGAAGTATAAACAACAAGTGAATGAGAAATACTCACACAGACGCCCATATTTTCCCTGAGGCCAAAGACGAATGTGTCATTAATCTCAACTACAAGTTCACTTAACTGTACAAACATTGTTTGCAGGGAAACAAAGTCAAGTTGCTTCAAATCATTTTCTTTTGTGTGTTTACCTTGTTGAGGATTAAATTATATTACATAAATTGCTATGTTGACTCATATTCAGTGTTTACACAACAAACTGGTTAGTGATGGTTTAAACCGAAGGATGAAGGGAATGAAACACAGCGTGCTGTCAACAGAAGGCTCAACAGAGCAACCAGAAAGCATTCCTCTGGCACTTACTGGATGCTGTTTAGAAGACTTTTTGTATTTCATTCTTGTACCCGCCATCAAAGTTTTATTCAAGGAAGTTATGAATGTTATGAATTCTAGCCCAACTTGATTTTTGAGGGTAATACAAATCAATATTTGCAACCTAAACAGCTGAAAGAATCTTGGCATTCTACATATTTGCAAAGCGAGGGATATGATGAATGTCATTCCTTAACCAGAAAAATGTTTCATGAATATGTTTCATACCAGCCTTAAAAAACACACAATACCACGTGGTGGTATGTTGTGTGCAACACGAGACGCAACATGAGACGCAACAACATGACAAGACGCCAAGAGGCGACGCTACGAGGCTACGCTACGATGTGACGCAATGACGTGACGCAACAACAACAACGCAACAAAACGCAACAAGGTAACGCAACAAGGTAACGCAACAAGGTAACACGACAACATAAATATAAGGCTACATCCATCAGCCAGTTAGCTTAGCTTAGTATAAAGACTGGAAACAAGGACAAGCAGCAACAACCAGTACCTTGAGATAAATCAATCTCTATGTCTTCTTTAAACAGTACAAAAAAATAAAAATGGAAAAATGACAAAAGGTGATTTTACCGAGGAATTATTTGTAACATATGAAATCTTTTCCAAGTGCGAGTAAAAGAAAGAAAGGCAACACAGAACAATACATGAGAAACAAAAGTGAAAACCTAAGCAGGATCCAAAGTTTAATAAAAAGAATAAAAAGCAGAGAGCAGAGGAGGTGAGAGCTGAAGGCTTTGGCAGGGCCAAGGCAGGCCACAAACAGACCAGCGCTAAAGGGCCCAGGACAAGTGTTGCCATGTCCCCCTGAAACCGCTGAGGCCGCTGGGTAATGAATAAATAAACAGCCCCTCCAACCATCCAGCCTCTTCCTCTTCCTGCTCTCCACGTTGGCAGCCAACACACACACACACACACACACATGCATATGCAAACACACACACACACACACACACACACACACACACACACACACACACACAGAGACTGGCACGTGCACATAAACAATGCACACAAATGCATACATGCATGATTGCCATCGGCCTGACAGACTCACAAACATGCAGGATTTGTGCAGCAGAGTGTGTGTGTGTGTGTGTGTGTGTGTGTGTGTGTGTGTGTGTGTGTGTGTGTGTGTGTGTGTGTGTGTGTGTGGTGTTCTATACATCCACCTGTCCGTGTGCCAGAGTTCATTCCCTGCTTTGCTTTCTTCACACAGTTCATCTGTCTGCGTTTTATTTGTCCATCCGTGTTTATCCAAAGGTTGTGTGGAGACATTTGGCTCGGCTAAGCCAAAGCCGGGCGGCCTCGGTACTTTCCCACACTCACGCCATGTATAACCCAACTGAGAAATCACCCACACGCCGGCGTAGAGGCATGCGGCAACGCCGTGTCAGAGCTTAGGAAAACAAGAGACAAGCAGCAACGAGACTCACAGTCGGAGAAAATATTTTCAATTATTCAACTGGAGCGAAGGCCTTTTAACGCGTAACTTGTTGTGACAACACTAAACGGCCGTCACCGCCGCCCGATGAAATATAGATATTTTGTTTTGGTTTCCAAGATGATTAATTTGTCATTACCAAGTTGTTGCTTTGGGAGGAGGCTGAGACCAATTGTGAAATGTCAGGAGGAAGGAGAGAACAAGGAGGTCGAGTAGAGATGAGTGACAGATGCAGAAAACCTTTAGATGTGATCTGATGAACAAGGGAACATAGATGGAGAGCTATATAGACGTTAAAAAAACACAAACTATGATCTCGGGTTTGAGTTATACAGGTCTGTAGTCAGTCCTACTGTTAAAAGTAGGAGGTGGGGGGGTCTTCTTCTTTCCTTAATCCCGCTTGAATTGTGGAATGAATCACACATATGATGTTTGTCAATTTAAAAGATAATTTTGCACATCAAGGAAGTCTCATTTTGTCGTAAAACACTGTAAAAATATGAAATTAGAAAGACTACACACCCAAACATGGTGTAAGTGACGTCTCTCTGAAGCTACGATGTCTGTGTGTTTGTACATCGATGTTCCCACACCAACACCTTGTCTTACTGATTAAAAGAGTCCCTGGATAAAACACATCAGGTTACATTTGTGCGTGGAACATAGCTAAGTTAGCTAGCTAGTTAGGAAGCCAAGCTAACGGCCATGTTGGTGTTGGTGGCATCCATTGTGTCAGACGATAGATGTAGTTAACTGAACGGATTTCTTGACTTTTAAATGATCTTTTAAATTGACAAACATAATTTACATAATTGAAAAGGGATCATAAAATATTGGTATCTTATCGTTGACTAACATACATATGTTTTACAAAATGATAGAGGTCACTGGAAGGGGCGGGGCTTCACCTCTCTATAAGATGTATTGTAGTTTATGTCCAGATGCTGTGGTGTGATTAAAAAAAATTCTGTTTTTAATCAGAAAGAAGCGATAAGGGATTAATATCAGCCAGTAAGAAAAGAGAATGCAGGCTAACTCAAAGCACTGAAATAGAAACGCCAACATGTCATTAAAATACCCTTTAAAATCACACCAGTGTTTCCCTACGACACACACTCACACACACATGTGCATACACCATCTACCCCACACACACACTCTCATGGCTCTCTGTCAGATAGAAGATTACATGGCAACCTTGACCTGTCTGCCCGTCGTAAATTACCACACAGCCTCCGCTGGCACCTCATTTCTGGCGTGTCATCAGCTCGCGCCCACAACCGCCGTTACACTACATCAGTGCCTTTGTGAGCCCGTTGTATGTAATACACCATGTTTTTAAATCTAAGTGAACTACTGTTGTGTTTTGCAGCTGGGGTTTAATTCTGTACTGTGAGAATTTAGATGATAGAGCTGCATGCTGCATTTGCACCGGACGAAATGGCAGCCTCATTTTATTGAAAATATATTCAACAGAAATCCTATGATGTAATTTAAATACGACAGAAATAAAAATAAATAAAAGAAGCAAAGAGGAAACAGGATTTAAAGTCTCTCTCTAACTCAAGGTTTTGTATGCTGCTGTTTATATGTGTCCTCTTGTGTGCTCTTGAGTAGTATACGTCTCTGGTGTCGACCTGTCAATCAGTGTGTAGCCCCGCCCTAAAGCATCCCCTGCTTTATGGTCTGTTTGACTCTAAATGGAGCATCATTTACTAAATGAACATCATGCTGTATTGAAGAAGACTTGAAACTAGAGATTGAGACCATAAACTCATGTTTACAATGTTTACTGAGGGAATAAATCAAGAGAGAAGTAGAGTCATTTTCTCATAGACTTCTATACAACCAGAGGAGTCGCCCCCTGATGGACAGGAGAGAGAATGCAGCTTTAAGACACTTCTGCATCGGCTTTTCTCAGCAGAACTGGAGTATGCTGCCTGGTTCCTACTTCACAGGGATCGTTTGCAAGATGGATAAGAACTGTTTCGAGGTCGTGAAGGAAAGGAGAAGATAATGAGAGAATAAGAGTGTAATAGGAGCCTCTGGTGCATCCTAACAATTAATTGAAACCCCAAGCAGCTTTAATTGAGCTTGGCAATTAAAGTGATTTTGATGCTGATCGTTAGAGTACAAAGCCACTATCACTCATTCTCAAACCGAACGGACTTGCAGGTACAGTAACAAAACTGGACCGCTGAGCTTAATGTTAAAGACAAAACAATTACGGTGAAAAATAGGTCCTGTAGGCTGCATCGATGCTCTTTGACGGGTTCATTCATCAATGTTTTGACCTTCATTAGGTTCTCCAAAGCATCAGCAGATAGCGCTCAACGTGCAATGATCAACACTTTCATCAATGTAAAAATGGCGGCTGTCGTAACGACGTGTCAAGTAAACAAATACGGGGGTCGCATTTCCAAAAGAGAGACATGAATTAGATGTTTTGAATCACTTTAACCTTCAGTGATTGCAGAAGACTAGTGAGCGTTTCTGTCTGTATTCAGCATGTGTGTCTCTATCTGTGCTTCACTTTATATGGATGCAAATGAGAATCTGACTGTTTATATGGATGCACACAGATATGGAAGTAGTGTGTGTGTGTGTGTGTGTGTGTGTGTGTGTGTGTGTGTGTGTGTGTGTGTGTGTGTGTGTGTGTGTGCGTGTGTGATATCAACGTGTGTTCTCTCTGCTCTCCATGCTGCTCTGCTCCCACAGTGCCCCTGGGACCCATCTGCCTCCCTGTTATTAATTCATCAGGCTTAACCATGCAGCACTTTATGGCTCTGTTTGGACTGACGAACTATCACACACCCCAATCTCTCACTCTCTCTCTCTCTCTCTCTCTCTCTCTCTCTCTTTCACTCTTACTCTCATGAACACGATATTGAAAAACAATATCTGTCACCGGATGCTGAACCTCCACTTGCAGCTTGATCTGCCTTTAGTCTGTTTGATGTCTTACCTCTTGGCCTCTAAATGAAGTTTGGTTGTCTTGTTAATAAAGTTTGTCTAGATTGTGCTCCGTCAGTTTTGTTCTTGATTACTTCCTGAACCGATTTTCCATCTTTGCATCAATTTTACAGTGTCGAAACATATCTCGAAAGCTTCCTGGTGATTCAGAAAGTACTCTCAAAATCCCTAAATCACTCAAAGATGATTAAGCTGAATAAAAACCAACAAGATACTGTATCTTATTACTCTTAAGAGCCCCTAAGAGGGCCAAAAATAACTTCTCAGAAGGCCACAAACCCTCTTTGGGCAGCCATGAACTCCACAACTAAACCGACTTCACTGCGACTTTGACTGTGCGGCTAATTCACGGAAACTATTTTCGCTGAAAAAGCCAAGCTGATCTTGTTCAAAATAAACCCCTTTTTTTTCTTTTTTTTTTTAAAGAAAAACTTTGCACTGAAAGATAATCTAAGAATCAATCAATGCCCTTCACGTGAATGCGTCTTGATTGCCATGTCTAAACCTGTTCCCATCACAGCGATGGAGAGAAGAGAGATGTGAGATTGCGCTACATCAAAAGAGTTTATCTAGCTCGTATTATGTGGCTGTAAATAGCTGCAGCAGAGATACGAGACGCTTACAGAAAACTGAGAAAGTAGAAGTGGAGAGGGAGGACGTAAGCAAAGAAAATAAAGAGAGAGGGGAAAGTATTTTACTACAGGAGCTGAAAACCAGACAATGCATTCCTCAAAAGATACAATTCTTTTTACAATTAATAGTAAAAACATTATTTTATGGTTCAATACTTTTGCATTTTTGCAGCTAACAAGGTGTGATCCTCTGAATTAAAACTTAATTTAATTGCAACCCGTAATACAATCTTTCCACTATTCTTTCACTTTAGAATTAAACGTCTAAAAAGGCCATAAAAAACATCTTCTGAAATTAAAAACTGTACTTGAACTAAGCTACAGTAAACATACCAGATTGTGTAAATTCTGTAACTAAAATAATTAGTTTTATTTTGCAGGATTAATGTAATTTAAAGGTCTAATACTACTCTCACTTATCAGCCTATTGCTTTTATTTTGAAAAGGTGAATCTTTTTTCTTTTATAAATAAAAAATGGTTTGCATACTTGGTGTAAGTGACTATCCCCTCCACCTCCTCCCTCAGAGGGCAACACTAAACTTGAGGACATCCAGGGGGAGTGCTTGTTGGCTCTACAGTGTCTCTCTACTGGGGTTATACTGCCCCCCAGTGGACAGGACGTGAACACTCCTCTCTGCAATCAGCATCACAGCATCATGCATAAGTGAAGAGAGGTTCTGTCTCATGTCACAGGTTGTGTGATGGAAACATCAGCATCGAGTAGTGAAGCGTTGATTATGAGGTTAAAGCGTGTAAAGGCCACACATGTTTTGACTTGATGTGCTTCAACTCTCAGCATTTGTCAGTTCAGGTTACAGGTGAAAATGCAGGAATTACTAGTTTCCTGTTCAGCCTGGTTTGTGTGTAAACATACAAGCATCAAACACCTTATTTTGCAAGTCAAGAAAGTCAGTATAAGACTGTGAACATATGTTATTGAAAAGACGACACACCCAAAAGTCACATCCGTCTCTCTGAAGCTACGATGCCTGAGTTTCATACCAGGATGTTCTCATGACAATGGTTCTCGCTTGTTCTTTCTCTTCCCGGCTAATAAAAACAGTTGCTGGATTAAACACTTAATTAAGAAAATGTTTACATATGAACGTGAAACATAGAGAGGTTAGCTATCAAGCTAGCAAGCCAAGCTAACGGCCATGTTGATGACACACACTGTGCAAGACGAGAGAGCGGTTTCATAGAAAACTTACTGTAACTACGAAAAACCGACCTGCAAAATCGTCTTTTGATTTGAAAAACATCTTATGTTTAATTCAGTGCAAAATTCAAACGGGAATAAAAAAATATGTCCCTTGTAGTTGACTACTGGACATATTTTTTTTCCAAAATAAGGTCTCATGAGGAACCTCTTTAAAAGATGTATTGTAGTTTATGCCATGGAGTACCAGAAAAACAATTATGGGTGAAAGAATCTGTCCTGCGCTGCATCGATGCTCTTTGACGGGTTTATTCATCAATGTTTTGACCTTCATTAGGGCTCTGCCAAAACAGATAGCACTCAACGTGCAACCATCAACACTTTCATCAAGGTAAAAAATGGCTGTCATCGTAATGACATGAACAAAGTTGATTGTCAAATTTCCAAAACAGAGACATGAGACCTAAATTAAATGTTTGATTTACTTGAGAGTACTGTGTATCTGTATTCAGCACATTTGTCTCAATCTGTGCTACACTTTACATGGATACAAAGGAACGCAGCATTGGGGACAATGGATAAATCGTGAGGAAACTTTTATTTAAAAGGAATAAACTATATATCTGAACACACATACACACACACACACACACACACACACACACACACACACACACATACACCTCCCCCACGATGTTATTCTCTTACATGTGTTGACATTACTCTTGGACTACTCACATATTTCTCGCCTCTACGGAACAAAACGATTGACAATGTTTGAAAATGGCCCCGACAGCGTGATTACAGATATGACAGCGTGCCAGGTGTCACCTCACGGAAAGAAAGTCTGGAAGAAAAGAGTAATGGGGAATAAAAAAAAGAAAGAGACAGAGTCACTGGGAAATAAAATAAAAATCATGTTGTGAAGGATGCTCTCTGTGGAGCAAAGGAGTGAGAATAACCGACAGGAGATGGAGAACGGCTTTAAAAGGAAGAGCAAGAGTTGGAGAGGAAAAAGGATGAAACAAGAGAGGTATGAATGTATAACAGTCTCCCAGCAGGTTGTGAACAAGTCATGAAATGTAATCTATTGGTTTCATCTACAGGGACACGAATTGTCACTTTCGTGTTCCTCTATACGCCGACGACAACATGATGTTACCTTAAAAAAGAAAGTTAGGTTTAGGCAACAAAACTACTTAGTTAGGTTTGAGAAAAAAACATCATGGTTGTACTTAAAATAACCACCAACAGTTAGGTTTAGACAACAAAACCAACAGTTAGGTTTAGACAACAAAACCAACAGTTAGGTTTAGGCAACAAAACCAACAGTTAGGTTTACAACAAAACCAACAGTTAGGTGTAGACAACAAAACCAACAGTTAGGTTTAGGCAACAAAAGGTAGACCACCAACCAATAGTTGTCTTTTTGGATATAAATTACTTCACTTGCTGTAAATGTTTGTCCTGCACAAATTCCATTGTTATTTTTTTGTCTTAAGCAACACAAAAAACAGACAATTCATGTCCATGTACACAAAACCAGTAGATTGCATTTGGTGACTAGTTCACATCCTGCCCTGACATGGTGCAATTCACTGGCTAAAAAACAAGCTGAGACAAAGAGAGACGTGGGGGTGTTTATTTCCTCTTTGCCACAGTTGGACAACGAGATGAAGAGGCAGGAAGGAGGAAGAGGAGGAATGAGGAGTAAGTGCAGGAGAAATCTCATTAGGAAGCACCATGACAGTGGAGCACAATTCAGAGCCACTCCCTGATGTGTGAAAGCACATCTGGACCTCTTATCTGTAACGTCCTCATGCAACCTCCACTCCTTCTCTATACAAGAACACACACTTTAAACCAAGGATGCTTTCTGAACAGGAGAAGAGAAGAAATGTTGGGCCGCTTTAGCATCTTTAGGGATTTAGTATCAAGTTTTTGTCTTTTGCATCAGTTACCTCCATATGTAGCATAACACAGAAGAGGAAAGACAGTAATGGAAAAGCAGACTTTCGGACATTTGGGGTGGAGACTACACAAGACAGTAGGAGGGATCGAGTCTGTTTTACCTTTTTTGAGAGAAATGTACGAATTTTTGTGATATTTCTGAACATTTTGGGGATTGAGTTTGAAGGTCTTTTCAAAATAAACTTCTGTTCGCACAGGAAAACACCATAAATACTGTAATTGCTGTAAATATTGACGATGTTAGAGAGTTGGCATCTTGACTGTAACTTTTATGATATAAATTCATCCCTTATCCCTCTGGCTTTTTGAAGCAGTGGCCATATTTGGTTTTGCCTTCTTTCAAATTCAAAATCCCCATTAAAAATCTAAATGATCAATAGTAAAAATAAAGATTTTAAGAGTTATTGTTTCTCCACATTAAACTATACAAACACGCAGGAAATTCAAGCTAAGTTCAGTTATTCAACTCTGAATTCAGCTTTAGCGTGAAAAGGACGTCTTTGTAGATACCTCAGTGTAAAGAATCGATTTTAAACAAAGCAGAGTGAATAAATTGTAAATTAACAGATATTCTCTTTTGAGGTTTCATTTCACACAACAAAACTTCCTCTTATATTTGTTCCACATTTGTTAGATAATGCAGACCTCATCATTCCTCAAGACCTTGTACTATAATCTAAGTATCCAAACAAAGATCTGAACAGTCATAAACCAAACTATTTCAGACACAGTAAATAGAGGGAATAAGGCACTTTGAAATGCGGGCGACTTAAGAAAAGTGTTCCAATAAACAAACATCTTTTTATTTCCTCGGGTTAAAAAACCGCCGCTGTCTCTCCATTTCCTGCCCCGAGCAACCCCACTCAGTTGCCTCTCCTCTCCGGGGAGCGTTTTCTTGGCAAACAGGGCTGTTTATTTTACTAAAACGGGGCCCTCACTTCAGCTGGCTCGTCTAATTAAAATGTTGCAAACACGTCGAGGAGAAGGTGTTTTATTTAACAGCTAATTGTGCTGACGCCAGGGACCCGGGTATTTTTTATGCATATACTTTCCAGGATCTTGGGGAAAGAACACAATAGCACACACACACACACACATTCACACACCGTACACACACAGGAGATCAGTTTCTTGCTCATTGGTGGGATGAATTTTAAACAGTCAGGAGTATCGAGTTAATCAGTGAGAATTCATCGGGGGAATATCAGGTTGCCTTTTTAACAGGGGAGGATGTTTGTATGATTAACGCAGCAGCTCCCCGTTGGACCGAGCCGAATAATTGTCTTGTTTACCAACAGGTGTTTTTAATCTAGACACAGGAATTAACAATCCTCGTTTGTGAGAGGGCGCTCGGGGGCTGTCGATGTTTGAGATGTAATGACTCGCCTTCTTTTTTTTTTCCTTGTCGACAGCTCGTGTCGTCCTAATTGAGTCGAGTCAATGAATTTAGAGAGGGACAAAGGCGACGCTGCGAGCGATGCTTCATTAGCGTCGTTTCTGGTGGACGTTCACAAACAAATGTTAATTGTGAGTTTGTCGATACATGTCTAACACGGCCCTAAAGTTGGTTGACTGTTTGCACTTAGAACACGGTCACATCGTAAAGTATAACCACAGACTCATGAGATGTTGTCGAGGATTCATACACAGCTTTATGGTCAGAGCGTGTTGTTTTAAGTCGAAATACGATACAGGAAGAATTAAAGAGGTTCAACAATCAACATCACAGTTGATCGTATTCATTAGTTATTTAACAGGAATGTGCGCTTGCATCAGATATGTTCTTCTATAAAATGTAAAAAACAAAAATATCCTTCAGATTTTTTCAAGAAACCAGTCCAACAATCGGAAAATAATCAATGTAGAATCAGAGAAAAGCAGCAGAATGCTACACTGGAGAAGGTGGAACAAGAGGATTGATGACTTTTTTGCTGGAAAAACTACTCTAACTATGACTATTGAATACATTATCAAAATAGCTGCTTTATAATGAATCAATAAGTCAACATTATAAACAATTACTGCAGGGTTATGGTAATGAATAACACTGTGAGGTGCTCATGGTCCATCCCTGTAGATTCCTCTCAGCGGATGTGAAACCAGTGGGAAATAAATTGATCACATTTCATATTTTGAATCCCTTGTTCATCAGATATTCTCTCATTCTGGCATCCAGACAAAAGAGGCAAATCACCTCACATGAGTGTTATCAATAGAAAACGGCTAGCAGGATTCTTTTGTTCCTCTAATGAGGTGTTAAAACACTTTGTGGTCTTCATTGGTTTAGGATGGTTTGGAGGATAGTGTGAATTCAGTGCAGTTATTGAGGCAGTAAGGAAGGCTGGGGGGGGGCTAGCTTGTATTACCTTTCCGTTTCACACGTCAGCCTGGAGCTGACAGGTTGCTAAAGCAAAGGTATTTTAACATCCAATTTCAACTGTTTTGTGGCAAAATTGTGCAAAACTAGGGGTGAAAATGAAAACTGGAGAGAGAGAGAGAGAAAGAGGGAAAGAGGGATCTAAACTGAGGAATGAATGGAGGTTTTCGTTTCTTGTCATTTCTTCAAGAAATACCTGACAAACACACCGATACCTTTAATCGAGTGTCTCACCTATACTGAGGAGAAGCAGCAGTGGTTTTGGTCCAGGAGTCTAAACACCAGAAAGAACGTTTGGAGATGCCTTCAGCTGATGTGAATCTGCCACACTTGGACAGATTATGTCTAACAATGCAAATACAGGAAAACAACAGTGGCTGCTTGTTTGTTAACTAAACCCTAGGGTGCCCCCCAGACCAGTTCTAAATTAGTAAAATACTGGAGTATTGATAAGGTTTGGAGTCACCGGCTACATGTTCCTCCAGTAGACTCTGAGAACTGTAAAACCCTCACAGGTTAAGGAGGAAACAGCAGCAGTTCATCTCAACATCTGGACAACAAGCAGAACATCAGTCTGCAGAAATGATCAGAGTTCTACTGTTTGGAGATCAGACGTCCATCCTCGTCCACTGCAGGTAACGGTGGTCTGATCAGAAGAACAGGATCATCAATGGAAGATCATCACTGAGATTATTGATTAGCTGAGAATGTGTATTAAAGATTTAGTAACTTCTTGTATTGATGCTAAAGAAAGACTATTTGTTTACATACAAGAATAATAAAACAATGTTGATTATTTTCTTAATGAATTGTCTCTTTTTTTCTCACAATATAATCAAAAAGAGTATTGATAAGAGTACTAGTATCGATAATATCCTAACGATACTCATCCCTACATGTGACTGGTGTCAAAAAAATGATAAATATTTACTACAGTTGAATTATTTCTTTAAAGAGAGCATCAATTGAATATTTTCAATCTTTTTTTTTCATCTATTGTTTCATATCTCACAATTTACATTTCTCTATATACACAAACCTCCTTTTTAAACAAAATAAATCACAGTATCCGCAGCAGATTGAAGCTAAACTTTAGCCTCTCTTGAGAGCCCTCCTCCCCTCCAGTGAGCCCGTGAGGATCCCGTCCTATTTAGGAAACGGGTTAGTCAGGATTAAAGGGTGTTTCTGTCGCTCTTATCTAGTGTTTGAGCACTTGATCACGGAGGCATGCCCTAATCCGAACATCGATGCGGTTCCATCAACACGCTCTCCTGGAGCAACTCGCCAAACAAAAAGGGGGCTGCTTTAGGGGCTTGTTTAGATGGGGGTCAGACACACACACACACACACACACAAACACACACACACATGCATGGAAACACACACATCCTTTTTTAAGGGACACTGTTTCTGCCGTTGCTCGCTTTGATAGTTGATGCCAAACGTCTAATCTCATAAACTTCTGCTTGTTCTCTGCCGACGGACTCGAGACTTAAGATCTGTGAAGCATGTGTGTGTCTGTGTGTGTGTGTGTGTGTGTGTGTGTGTGTGTGTGTGTGTGTGTGTGTGTGTGTGTGTGTGTGTGTGTGTGTTGGGGGTGGGGGGGTTTGTTTGGAAATCTAAGTGGGGGATTAAGTCAGGTTGGTTGATCACCAGTGGATTTGTTTACAGCGGGCTTTAGACAGAGATGATAAGCTGTTTATGTCAGATCTGTCATGAATAATTGCAAATGTTTGGTTCCTCGTAACATGTGAAACATGATAGCACACATGTGACGGGGCTTTTCATCAGTGGAGATAAGCAATCAGCAATTGTATATCAAAAGTTAGGTCCTTTTAAATTCAAGGTATATCAACATGCATCATTCAAATGATTTTCAATATCCTGCAACTGGAGTGTTTTTTCTTGCGATGAAAAATAAAATTCTGACATATTTCTGCTTCCTTTTTATTCTATTCACAAATTTACAAAGGGGTAGCGAGAGGATTATCAGGATAAAAAAGAAGAAAGAACATGCTTTATTCTAATTGTTTCTTTTTTTCTTGTCAATTAGTGGATAGTTTTACCTTTTCGGTCGTCTAAAAATCATTTATAAAACAATCAGAGACGGGGAGGTACACATTAGGGAAAGTAGTTAACTTGATGAGTCATAAAATCCACATTTCGTGTGAGATCAAATCATTTTGCTCTTGTATTTGATTAGCAATATGAGTATTGGTTGAAGCAGGAATGCTGCATCTGAGGGGACATAAATGGAAACAGTCTGATGGTCAACTTTTTGTCTGAAACAATATCAAAATCTGGCAAATTCAGATGTCTGGAAATATCTCCAGCTCAGGCAACTTTCAGTCCTGAGATTTGGCCCCTGACCCGATCAATGAAATTCAAAGTTCACTACAAAGTGTCAGCCTTTTATCATCAGAGATGCCAATGCACATAGACTTGGTGGTCGTAAATTGTCTTGAGAGAGAGACATTGGGGAATATATTGAACAACAACAGTGGGATGAAGTCATATGGAGCTGGCATAACCCGGTCCGAGAAGTCCAGACGCAACTCATCAACTTCAAGATCCTCAATCAATGCGACTGGACCCCGAGCAGAACGGCTTAAACTAAGAGGGGTTGTCATAAAGAAGTTTAAAACAATAGACATGATCTATTAAGGAAGAGTAGATATTTTTATCATGAACTGTTTGACATCTCCCAGACCAAGTGACCCATGTTGGGTGTTATCCATAAAAAACTGCATAGTTTCAGTAAACTGTGTCGACTGGCTTTGTTAAAGGGATGTAAAATGAATGTGAGACAATGGAAAAGTCATATTCCAGTCAAGCCAAAATGCAATCTATTGGTTTTCATGTACATGTACGTGAAATGTCCGTTTTTAATGTGTCGCTTAGGACGAAAAAAAATAGTGGAGACACAAATCAAACGCATTCATGTGACAAAGCAACAGTCAGAGCAAGTAATAAATATAAAGAGTGGGCGTGAATGGGTCCAAAAAGGACGGGACTGCGTGTCCATAAGTGCATGTTGTTTTGGTTTAGTTGCCTAAATCTAACTGCACCGTTATTTCAACCCCAACCGGGATGTTTTTCTTAACTAAAGTCTTTTTGTCTTTAAACCTAACGTTTGTATTGTAATGTAATGTCCCAAAAAATAAGTTCTACCAAGCGACATGAAAAAACTGATACAGCTGCTTAATATCTTTATTGTTTGAATTATTTATTTACTTATGGAGCTAAACGGTGGCTGGATGGAGGAGGGTTTAAAATATGAAAATTAGGGCTGCCCTTTCTTAGTCAATTAATTTGTCGTCTTGTTATTTATGTATGTATATACAATACCAGTCAAAGGTTTGGACACACCTTCTCATTCAATGGTTTTTCTTTATTTCTTTATTTTTCTTTATTGTAGATTAATATTGAAGACATCCAAACTATGAAGGAACACATATGGAATTATGTGGTAAACAAACAAATGCTCAACAAACCAGAATATGTTTTATATTTTACATTCTTCAAAGTAGTTGAATGAGAAGGTGTGAACAAACTTTTGACTGGTATATATATATATATATATATATATATATATACATAAATATATATATATATATATATATATATATATATATATATACATAAATAACAAGAATGATGATATATATATATATATATGTGTGTGTGTGTCTACGAACAAGACAGAGACAGACATGGTCAAACAAGAAGAAAATGACCGTCTGCTTCCCTTGTGGGCCTGCTGGCTGTTTGACAGGACTGTAGATCATACTCCTGGATGAGTTGTAATTGCAAGTGACCGTTTCTCAGAAGTGGTTTTGTGTGTGTGTGTGTGTGTGTGTGTGTGTGTGTGTGTGTGTGTGTGTGTGTGTGTGTGTGTGTGTGTGTGTGTGTGTGGTGGGGGGGGGTCAGTGGTGTTTTTGTTAAAATAAAAGGAGAAGTGTTGCTCTCGCTGTGGATTCTTTAGGAAATTGCTGTCGCCCACAGAGGGGCTGGAGCCGGGGCCCGGCGACGCAGACCGGAGAGTCTGGCTCCCAGAACCATTACTGAGCCTGCTGGAGCCACCGGGGCCAAGTGTGTGTGTGTGTGTGTGTGTGTGTGTGTGTGTGTGTGTGTGTGTGTGTGTGTGTGTGTGTGTGTGTGTGTGTGTGTGTGTGTGTGTGTGTGTTTTGATAAGCTTTTGGGGGCCACACTGGACATGGGTTGGATATGTAAGCATGTAGTTATATGTGTGTTAGTATTCTGGAGATTGAAAGTTTTTCAAATCGTCATCTCAAGTTCATGCAAGCTCTTCTCTAAATATTTTTTCTCAACGTAATCTCAGTTTTTCAAGTATAACAAAATCAGTTGTTAAGGTTAATATTGAACATAGTGTTGTTTGAACTGGACATGAATTTATGTGTGTGGGTTGGTTTATTTTCCACGTCGGCAAGAAGTTCCTTGTTGAGAAGGTAAAGCTATAAATCTCGCCACTGTGTCGCCACTCAGGAGAAAAACAGACTAAACATTGACGACCCCCAGTGCTGACCTTGCGCACACACACACACAAACACACACACTTGAAAATGACACACACGAGCATTTTCTGACCTGCAGTCTCACTGGTTAAGTTTAAGCAATTTCTTGGTTAATGGTGCAACAAGAGGAGATAAAAAAAAGGGGCCAAGAAGCATTATGGCTGCAGATATCGCGTAACTCAGTATTGATTAATAATCTGTTCAATCAAACAAAAATAATTGAAAAATAGCCATCACATTTACCTGTAGCCCAAGATGACCTATTTAAAAATGCTTCATGTTTACCAATAGTCTGAAACCCAACAATATGAACTAAAATTCAATATTACTGTAAGTTCTGCAAGTGAAGCCAATGCGGAAGTGTCTAAAAACTGCATTCTCTCTCCTGTCCAGCAGGGGGCGACTCCTCTGGTTGTATAGAAGTCTATGAGAAAATGACTCTACTTCTCTCTTGATTTATTCCCTCAGTAAACATTGTAAACATGAGTTTATGGTCTCAATCTCTAGTTTCAAGTCTTCTTCAATACAGCATGATGTTCATTTAGTAAATGATGCTCCATTTAGAGTCAAACAGACCATAAAGCAGGGGATGCTTTAGGGCGGGGCTACTGTGATTGACAGGTCGATGCCCCTACCAGAGCCATATCAGGCGTCTCTACGTCACTCCAAATATGGTCACTTCTGTTCATTTGCTGCAAAAAAAGCAACCGGGTGATAGCTGTAATCCAAGATGGCGACGGCGTAATCAACAAACTTGAGGCTTCAAAACATCAGTCGACTCACAAACCAATGAGTGACGTCACGATGACTTCTTCTGATATACAGTCTATGATTAGGCCAATAGTAACTCAATTTTCAAAGGTGAGCAACCAAAAATAAAAACACGTGTCTATTAATTCCTCTAACTATAAATGAAATCATAATGAAATGAAATGAAACATTCTGGTCATTATGAAAGGCAAACAGCCGGTCTTTAAGAGTTGAAATCTGATATTTGCAAAAAATCTACAATTTAACACACATTTCTTAAAGAAAACACAAAGAGCTCCATCATACCAGCAGTCATGTGAGTCTGTCTCCCTCTGCTGGAACCGACCGCTGCAGAGACATGGTGGTGAAGTTTGGAAGCACAGACCAGTAACCCGGGTCCCAGTGACTCCAATCTGCCCCCCAAAACCCCCCAAAAAACGTTAGGTCGACCTTTGACCTGATACCACACACTGGGGCGACCTCATTTATCACCTGGATGTGGGGTGTTGTGATAGGGGGGGGGTCGTAGGGGAGCATGTGCCAATGTTGGTTTTTAAGAAGAGAGTGTGGCTGTTAGGGGTGTAAGCACTCCTGAAGGGAAAGGAGGCTTTTATGTTCATGTACAAAAGTTACAGACAGAGAGACGCTGTCTGGTTTGATTCTGATTGGCCTGGGGAGGCGGGGGGGGGGGGGAGGGGGGCTGCAGAGAGGTCAGGGAGTCAAGGCTGATGAATGTTTTGTGATAGTCAGGAGGGGTGTCTTTGAGGGAGGGGGGGGCAGTGTGGTGTGGTTTGAATTAGAGACAAATTGAGCCCCTTAAAAAACGTCTTTGTATTTACTGTTGTTTGGTGAGGTTGCTCCTGAAATGAGCAGAGGAAACGCTTAGAAGATACAATTTCATTTCTCTATATTTTTACTTTTTTCTTCTAATTTGTGATGCACATGTTTCGGTGGACTCAATCCTCAACTGCCAACCTTATCACACATGCATCAAGTTGCCAAGATATTTTATAGATATTTAAGCGAACCTCTCAACAGGCTTGAATGTTTCAACCCATTTGAGGAAGCAAAATCTCAAGAAAACACCAACAAAGTGTGATTCAGTTACAAACACTGAGCTTCAGTTGGTGGTACAGAAATGCAGTTTTGCTCTGTGGCTTATCTAAGCTTCTGATTTCCTTCCCTTTTAAGTAGTTCCTCAGTTTGAGTTGACCACGATTCAAAAACCAAAAAAACCCAGCTCATTTTCAGATCTAATTATTTCATAAAATGCATTATTGTGATGAGGAACTTGGTGACGAATACCCACAAACAGGCCACAGTCCAGTTCAGTGAGCGCTAGATGTTACACAAGGTCCGTCTTAAAATGCTGAGAGAAAATGTTTCACCCACCAGGACAACAAAACATGCTAACATGAACACAACACACATTTCAAAGCAGCCACAGCGATTACACACAGCAAAAAAACATATAATGAAGAGTAGAAATTGACAGAGAGAGAGGCAGAAATTGAGAACGACAGAGAGGTTCTTTGATATCTAAAGCGACAACCAGCAGGCCTTTTTCTCAAACTCCAGTGACAGTATGAAATGCATGCTTGATTAGAACTAAACCATCGCAATTGTACTTTTCCTACTAGAAAAATATCTGTCTAGAGACCCAAACCGACCCAGGTTACAATAGTTAGAGCAGATGAGGATACAGGGGCCTAATGGTATTCTATAGAGCTTAAACCTTTAGAGCATGGGTCTCCAACAAGAAGCTCGCTCGCTTCCCGTTGCTGAGTGTCTCGCTAAGAATCCAACATCTCTGACGCCGTTACATCAGGCGATTTTAGGAGTCTAGCAAGCTCACACCAGATTTGACAGTGACCATAGAAATAAACAGGACAATAAAAGGAAAAATAAATACTATTAATGTGCGTAATGTTTTTTTTCATCCACAAATGTGAATTTCTAGTGTGTGTCTCATATGCGACGGTCAGTGGGTAAAGATGGAACGTCATGCACCACTTTACCAAAGTCCACGGCAACTTTTCAGAGGACTTTCCAGCTGGTAGCAGACTAAGTGACAGACTAAACCAACTAACGCCAAGTGATTCAAACTGTAACACTTTAACTTATTTTTTATTTACTTCCTCTAGTAAGACTTGTGGGTATGAAAGGCCGTCTAAAAATGAAGAAGTGTGTTCTGTCTGAAACCAGTAAAGAGAACAGAGGAAGTGACAAAACCAAAGGAGACCAAAAGCAGGAAACAATAGTTCATATGAGCGCAATGAGAAAACACTTTTGCCAACTTTTGTTTTACACTAAAGAGCCAATATTGAAAAACATACCCTGTAACTTATATAAAGTATTTTATCTGTTGATTACTTGTCAATGATAGTTGAAAGTGTCAGATAACAGGGAAAAACGCCCAGAACTCAAATGTATAACTTGAGTCTGCTTGTTTTGTCCAAATAAAAGTCTGAAACAATTTGCAGTAATAAAAAACAGGAGAAAAAGCAGCAACTTTAAATTACGTTGACGGAATCAGTGCGCCTTCGCTGACAGGATTGGTTAGATTTAGGTATGGTTAAGCCAATCAGAGGCAGAGTGGGGCGGGTCATTCCTTCGTCATTCTATCGTTAATACACACAGAGAAGTACCCAGAACTTTTACTTAAAGGAGCAGTTTGTAGCATTTAGGGGCATCTGTTGGCAGAAATGGATTGTAATATTTTCTTTAGTGTATTCTTACATGAAAATAAATATCGCTGTGTTTTTGTTACTTCTTCACGGAGTCCGCCATGTTTTTCAGTAGCCTTAAACCACAGACTGTATTGTAGAGGTGGCAGTAGTCATCGTGATGTCACTAATTGATCTGTTTAATGGCATTTTGAAGCCTCGGAATTGCAATGTCGTATAATTGCAGTCGCCATGTTGGGTTTTTTTTGCAACCAATGAACGGAAGTTACAATATTTGGAATGCGGAGGAGTGACGTAGAGACGCCGTATACGTCGCTGGTAGCGTCAGAGACCTGTCAATCACAGTAAGCCCGCCCTAAAGCATACCCTGCTTTATGGTCTGTTTGGCTCTAAATTGACCTGCAGCCTCACCACTAGATGCCACTAAATCCCACACACTGTTCTTTAAGAAGTAGTAGCAAAGTCCGGCATTCAAACTACAGAAGTATTCAAAATTACTTTAGGTAGGTCTACTGAAATTAAAAGACATGCATTATATTGGCAATGGCAATTTATTCATTACATGTTACACATTATATATTACATGTAAAGTCAAAGTGCTACGTTTAAAGACAAAGTATAGAGATAAAGGCATAAACATAAGGACATGTGAAACAGAAACAACTGCACAAACACAAATACATAAACCATAAGCCTGAGGAGAATATGAAAGTTGAGTTTGCTTTTGAATATTAATAAATAAGAAAAATGATGCATTAAAGTGTTAATCATTGTAATGTTGCCACTCTCTATTATTATATTTAAATAGTTTGAATCTGCACAGTTGTTTGAAACTAAATTTGCAAAATAAATGTGAAGAAAAAAGTATAATATTTCCCTCTGAAATCAGTTATTGAAAGCTTTTTTGTTGTTATTGGTTTTTTTCTTTGGTTGAACAGTATTTTTTCATGATGTAATTTGGTAAACCAAAACCTGAGACGTAAATTGTAGTGTTGACTCCACGGATGATGAATGGAAGGCTGCCTTCATGTGTGTGGACTCATTAACTGTTTAAATACACAAGGGAGCTTTTGATGAATGACCCTTCAATACCCCGAGGGGGAATATCTGTTGCATGAAGTACATAAAGCAAATATTAGGACAGCACAACGATACAGAAACAACACACACTGACAGAACCCAGATTAAGTAAAACCCAACAAGTTGTACTTTAAACAGTAACAAAGACAGTTCTCAAACTGAAAATGTTACATGAAAAAATGCTCTTTGATAATTGAATAAGATTAGTTCAAATGCTAAATGGCGAAGTCAACTAATCAACAAGGTCTGGATGCTTTAACAGATGTGCCTCGTCTCATGTACACCTTTATACCTTCTTTTAAAAACTTAATAAAACATAATATGGGACGCAAACTGGACATTTCATTACAAAAATACTACATGTATTACTTGTTTTACTACATAGTAATACAACTGATTGTGTGCATGCATATTAATCTGTTTCTTAGCATCTAGAACAA
This sequence comes from Anoplopoma fimbria, assembly GCF_027596085.1. Classification (NCBI taxonomy): domain Eukaryota; kingdom Metazoa; phylum Chordata; class Actinopteri; order Perciformes; family Anoplopomatidae; genus Anoplopoma; species Anoplopoma fimbria. The sequence goes on from NC_072454.1 coordinate 2,357,730, forward strand.
AGCAGGTTGGCACAGTGTGAGGAAACATTTTCCTTTAAATGATTCTTCATCTGTTCAGACTAACTAAAGTTTGAGATTCACATTTAAACCACACGGAAGCAGCGTAGAAGCCAAATGAATGTTTAAGAGGATGTCATAATAATTATCTCTTTACAATAAAATGTCCATCTACTGAGGGTAGTAATGTAAAACACCTTATTCCATGAAACTGTTAAAGGTGTTGTAAGATAACTGCACTTCTAAAACTAAAAACACAGTTACTATATGTAAAAGGACATGTATAACAAGTTCTGGCGTCATCAATAAACAAAATAACTCAATCAAGTTTTATTAAAATTAAAACCTTTCAAACAAATCCAATGGAATTCAAAGTGTTTTACAAATGATTGACAACATGAAAAAATGGTGGAGCGACTAATGCACATCAAATAAAGTAAAGAAAAATGAATAAATAAGATACAACACTAAATAAATGTATTACGGTAAAACAGTAAAAAGGTCAAATTGGAGCCAAATAAAATAATGAATAAATTATGTATAAATACTTAAACCACAGCATATAAACAAATGTGTATCGTAAAAAACGTGATTTTTAAAAAAGAAATATGATATTGATTCCCTGTTAAAGCTACAGATATAAGTATATCGTGTGAATCATTTTATATGTACAGTTATGGTTACAGAATCTCTCTCAACCTCCCTACACTTGTATGTTAAGTTTCATTCATTTGCCAAAAAAAGAGACATAACCCACAATAAACAAAGTCAAAGACTAATTCATCTGAAAACTTTATTATTTCTCAAATGTTCTACAGATATCACGATAATATTGTCAAAAAGAAATCTGAAGACAGTATTAGCCATTCACTGTAAAATGTGTTGTTTTGAGGGCAGCTATACTTATTATATTATATAATCAACTACTACACTTATTCTGTAAAAAAAAAACTGATATGCAGGTTAATATGGCTGCGACTCCATTTAGTAGTAGTTATCCTCATCATGCAGCTTCAGTAAAGTGCAATTTATGCTAATGCAAGAAAAAACAGAGAAAACAGAGGATAATTACACATCCGTGTGTCCTGTTTCTAATTCTGAGAATGAACTAATCCGTTGTGGAATACATATTTCTGTTGTGATAAACAAAGCTAGTGGGACTGTTGCATTATCTTTTATGATTCAAGACAGCTAATACATAGGATTTCTGTGTACAAATTGGTCTAGAACTGCATTGATTATATAAATACCGAAAGCAACCAGTGACCCAGTTTTCTGACGGATTGTGAAAGATTAAATAAAAAAATCAATTTGTGAGGAAAGAATGTCAGTTTGCTATCAGGCCTTTATGTGATCCACTCCTTTGATTAAGAGAACACAATCAATATGTGCTGGACTCATTCCCAATATCTTCTTTTACTCTAATGCCTAATCCCTGTTTTTGTGGTAATATGTGTGTAAATCAGCAACAAATCAATAATGTATTACGTATGCTAGTTAGTATGATACTTATATTAATGATTATACAAAATAAAACATTTTGTATTCTAAAAATAAATAACAAATACTGGTGCCACTGAAGAACAAACAAAAGACTACAATCACTGGAAATATTATCTCCACAACTGAATGTTATTTAACTGTAATATTTCACTTTAAGTTACATTTCTATCACTTGACAGGCTTTTACTGTTATTACACAAAACTTGAGTTTAAACTTTGCAAAGCATTCTGGGAATACAAAACTGTAATTCTACAACAGCATATTGCTATAATGATCTGAGGGGTGTTTTACTGTAAAATGAAAATACTTAGACATTAACTGCTGTGTCATAATAATTAGATGCCGTAACTTTGTATGAAGTCACAGTATACAGCTGTGATTGACTGTAAAATATAACACTTCCTTCCTGTTAAAGTACTGCAACTAGTGGCCAGTTATTTAATGTAAAAGCAGAGTAAAAAAAAAAATCAAAATATTTAAGTATTATTGTTCTTCCTCCAGACATGTAGTAAGTCTGGTTCACCAGTTGATGGCGCCACACGACCACAGGTTTAAACTAACCCAGTGTTTGGTTTTTCACAGACCAGGATCCTGAAAAAAAAACACAATACTGGCAACTGTTGAAGGCAGGAACACAAATCTGGAAGCACTCAGCCAAAAACAAAAGTGGCTAATCATCTAACTTCCCCACACTTTAGGAGATCAATAGATGTTTAAAAGAAAAGATCAATCCGCAGACTAATAAATCCAGCTCAGAGAGGCAACAAGAGATTAACACACAACCGGGAGGCTCTGACAGATATGGTGGTAAAATGTTAACAAGATTAACCAGAAAATCCCTTTAATCTGTTCTGTTTCATCACAAGTGACCTTTGTTCTTTTTCTCCTCTTCATGTTATTTATTGAAATGATCATTTAATCTATATTTTATCAGCAGAAGGGGTCAAATAACCAACTCCAAAGGGTGAAAAAATAGTTTTCTGTGTTGTATAGAAAGCTAATATTACATTACAGTCATTTAGCAGACGCTTTTATCCAAAGCGACTTACAGGAAGTGTATTCAACATAGGTATTCAAGAGAACTACTAGTCACCAGAAGTCATAAGTGCATCTCCTTTCTTAAACAAGCATCTAAAATTTTAAAAGTTTATTTTATTGTATAATATGTGTATTTATTATCTGTGTCTGTGTAGTTGTATAGTATGTGTATTTATTGTCTGTGTAGTTGTATAGTATGTGTATTTATTGTCTGTGTAGTTGTATAGTATGTGTATTTATTGTCTGTGTAGTTGTATAGTATGTGTATTTATTTATTGTCTGTGTAGTTGTGTATTTATTGTCTGTGTAGTTGTATAGTATGTGTAGTATGTGTATTTATTGTCTGTGTAGTTGTATAGTATGTGTATTTATTGTCTGTGTAGTTGTATAGTATGTGTATTTATTGTCTGTGTAGTTGTATAGTATGTGTATTTATTGTCTGCTGTAACAGTATGTGAATTTCCCCCATGGGGATCAATAAAGGAATATAATATAATAATAATTTTCATTCCAGCCCTTAAAACATAGATTTGTTGCAGTGTTACATTATAATGTGTATATATATATGTGTATATGTGTATATGTGTGTGTGTGTATGTGTGTGTGTGTGTGTGTGTGTGTGTGTGTGTGTGTGTGTGTGTGTGTGTGTGTGTGTGTGTGTGTGTGTGTGTGTGTGTGTGTGTGTGTGTGTGTGTGTGGAATATAATATAATAATAAAAGCATAAACCAGAGCAAAAGTACAGTGCAGAAGCAAAATACTACAAAAACAATAAGTGCAACATAATAATAATAATAATAATAATATATAATAATAATAATAATAATAATAATAATAATAATAATAATAATAATAATAATAATAATAATAATAATAATAATAATAATAATAATAATAATAATAATAATAATAATAATAATAATAATAATAATAATAATAATAATAATAATAATAATAATAATAATAATAATAATAATAATAATAATAATAATAATAATAATAATAATAATAATAATAATAATAATAATAATAATAATAATAATAATAATAATAATAATAATAATAATAATAATAATAATAATAATAATAATAATAATAATAATAATAATAATAATAATAATAATAATAATAATAATAATAATAATAATAATAATAATATATAATCTAACTGTCTTGGTTTTACTTTGTGGTGTTTCTTTATTTCCTGGATTACAATAGGAAGCTTTAGAGGTTTACACTGAGAACAAAGGTGACATGTCCGGATTTAAAAGCAAGGAGGGGAGGGACTGAAGGGGAGGGTCGTTTATCAAGGGCCCCTACTCCTCATGGGCCCTCCACCAACATGCACACCGACGTCACTGCTTCCTCCTCCCTCCTCCTCTTCCTCCTCCCTCCTCCTCCTCTCCCTCCTCCCCCGGCGTCGTTGGAGCTGCTCGGCTGCCTGCAATCCAACATGGAGTAGAGAGAGATGGGGCTCTAGCGGGGCCACCCCTCGGTAACAACCAGCGACTTCTTTTTGGCTTTTACGCACCAAAGTGGCACCAAAACCAGTGCGTCTCCGGCACCAAAACCAGTGCGTCTCTGGCACCAAACCAGTGCGTCTCAGGACTTAAGGAGTGTGTGTGTGCGTGTGTTTGTGCGTGTGTTTGGGGGTGGGTGGGAGGGGGTGAACAGAGCTTGGATATTGGCTACTAAATAGTCTTTTTGGCTAAATGGAGTTGGAGTTCTAGGACAATCTGCGATCCAAGAAGAAGGGTTGGATAGAAAAGAAAAAGAAAAAGAAAGAAAGTGTGAGTGGCTCTCTGGGGTTTTAAGGGGAGAAGAGAGAGAAAAGTGAGGAAAAAAGGAAGACAGAGAGAGAGAGAGAGAGAGAGAGAGACACTCACACAAAGGCAAGAGAGGATTTATGCGGATTTGGAGCCCGGATCGGAGGAGCCTCGGTGGGAGAATGACGAGCGAACATTACCTGAGGTGAAACGAGAAAATGATAGAAGAAACACACCCAAACGAGTGAGTACACTGTGGCTGAAGCTCTCTCTCTCTTTCCTTCTCTCTCTCTCTCCTTCACAGCCTTTATAAGTTGGAGATGATTTGGGCAACTTGCTGGAATGTGTTAAAAACTTCCCTTCTTTTCGTGCGTAATTTCATTTATTTGTTGCATTCATTTAATGGGTTTGCTGCTGCTGTGGAGAAATGCATTGAGAGTGTGTGGAAGGTTTTTTACCCCAGACTGGTGTTAGAGAGAGAGAGGGAGAAAGAAAGAAGAGGAGGAGGAGGAGGAGGAGGAATAAGCGTGGGTGGATCGGAAACATTTTCTGAAAGGATCTGAGAGAGAGAGAGAGAGAGAGAGAGAGAGACATAGAGAGAGAGCAGGCCCTGCTGCAGCCTGACTGAGACACCAAAACACGCCCAGAAGTTACACCTTTATTATAAATACACCAGCACACACACCTCTGCAGAAACAGAAAGAAATGGAAGAAAGAATAAAAACAGCCCGACTGTGCGTAAAGAGGACATTTGGACACATCTGTGTGTGTTTGAGGAGGAGGAGGAGGAGGAGGAGGAGGAGGAGGAAGTCTCACAGGATATGAGATATCCGATATGCCTCATCCGCCATCTCTTTCTCAATCGCCCTCATTTGCATATAGCCTACTGCGCTCCATTCATAAAAATAAAACACATATATAGAGATCCAGGCTGGAGAGAGAGACCCGGAGGGCCTGTCCTCTCCCCGGGGTGGAGGAGGGAGGAGGGTGGAGGAGGTGGAGGAGGAGGAGGGTGGTGTTTGGACGGAACCCACAGGCCTCTAAAGCTTAAAATTAGATCCACCGAGGAGGAAGCCACACACACACATATACACATATACACATACACATATATATTATAATGTAACACTGCAACAAATCTATGTTTTAAGGGCTGGAATGAAAATTATTATTATATTATATTCCTTTATTGATCCCCATGGGGAAATTCAAGTGTTGCAGCAGCTCAACTACACAGACACAGACAATAAATACACATACTATACAACTACACAGACAATAAATACACATACTATACAACTACACAGACAATAAATACACATACTATACAACTACACAGACAATAAATACACATACTATACAACTACACAGACAATAAATACACATACTATACAACTACACAGACAATAAATACACATACTATACAACTACACAGACAATAAATACACATACTATACAACTACACAATAAATACACATACTATACAACTACACAATAAATACACATACTATACAACTACACAATAAATACACATACTATACAACTACACAGACAATAAATACACATACTATACAACTACACAATAAATACACATACTATACAACTACAATAAATACATACTATACAACAGACAATAAATACACATACTATACAACTACACAGACAATAAATACACATACTATACAACTACACAGACAATAAATACACATACTATACAATAAATACACATACTATACAACTACACAGACAATAAATACACATACTATACAACTACACAGACAATAAATACACATACTATACAACTACACAGACAATAAATACACATACTATACAACTACACAGACAATAAATACACATACTATACAACTACACAGACAATAAATACACATACTATACAACTACACAGACAATAAATACACATACTATACAACTACACAGACAATAAATACACATACTATACAACTACACAGACAATAAATACACATACTATACAACTACACAGACAATAAATACACATACTATACAACTACACAGACAATAAATACACATACTATACAACTACACAGACAATAAATACACATACTATACAACTACACAGACAATAAATACACATACTATACAACTACACAGACAATAAATACACATACTATACAACTACACAGACAATAAATACACATACTATACAACTACACAGACAATAAATACACATACTATACAACTACACAGACAATAAATACACATACTATACAACTACACAGACAATAAATACACATACAATAAATACACATATATACACAGACAATAAATACACATACTATACAACTACACAGACAATAAATACACATACTATACAACTACACAGACAATAAATACACATACTATACAACTACACAGACAATAAATACACATACTATACAACTACACAGACAATAAATACACATACTATACAACAAAATAAAGATAGAAATATAGAAAATGTGCAGATATTTGATCTCTTTGATCCATTTAGTGCCAAAGACACATGGGGGCGGTGCGTCAGGGGAGGAAGGCCTGCCATGAGCTCTCTCTGGTGGAAGGGCAAAGGTCACACAGGAGAGGAGGGAGGGGGGAGGGTGTACTGTGGCGTGACGCCGGCTCATTCATAAAAAAAAAAAGGCCTGTAACCTTCAACTGCGTCCCCATTCATGCCCCGGTGGCCGCATTCGGCTACATGAAGCCGGGCGGATGTAAGCTGTCTGTGGGGGTGGGTGGGGGTGGGGGTGGTTAGTAGTGAGGCTCTTTTCACACGGCGTGGTGTGTGCAAATTGGACCACGCCCACCACGTGACGGGCGACTGACTTCCGAAAACAAACCCAAAGGTCCTCTTAATAATGTACTTATAAAGGATTTGGTGAAATACATTTTGCCATAGATCTGTTAAACACATTTGGTGAACATTTAAAGGTTATAAAGCATGGAAGAACAACACCGCAGTGATAGTTTTGTTGTTTGTACTAAACACGGGGACATAAGAGTAGGTTCATGTGAAATATGTATCACTGGACCCTGTTAATCATTTCATTTATTTCCCAAATCTCATTCAAACACTCCTCGGTCTCATTTTCTATTCATGTTCATTAGCTGACGTTTTTTTTTTTACTGTTAAATTAAACTGAAATCTTTATTATTCTGCAAACTGAAGGTTTAATAAATGCTAGCATCCACAGTAGAACTTTAATCTTAATTAACACCGATGCTAGTACTCATAACCCTTGACTGGCGGATATAAATCTATATCTCTTGACTCTCATTGGCTGACTTATAGACGGTTTTCTGTGTATCTTCATGACAAGGACACTTGCGCAATTGTAGCGGGCAGAAAGATGCACTTTTTACAGGAAGTTTCAAAACTTAGTGTTGTTTTATTTGGAAACGGCACCAACGGCTGAAAAGATGCATGGACAATGTTTAATATAGAGGGGGGATCAAGGCCCTTTTGATAAACACAGAAGGATATTATGGATCCAGACCATTTAAAAGCCAGAGAGAGGCAGAGCGAGGACTTTGTGTCTGCTCACCTTAGCTAGCCAGGTGATGAAGAGTAAGAGCTGAGTGGTTGGTATGAACTACTCACAGAGCTAACTCCTTAACTATCAAGCTAACGTTAGTGACTTTAGGACCACAAGGACCCCAATCCACCCATTTATGACCTGGATCCATGACCTGCCTCTGTTCATAGCAAAGACACGTGATCCCCTCAGAATATTAAACGTTGTATCTCCATCTTTTCTGCGGTTCGTGCAGAAAACAACTTTTCTGCACAACAACTATGCTTTATCTCAGCGTTTGGAGCTTGGCTCAGAGTGCGATAACCCACAACGGGAAGCGAGCGGCACTCTTTCGGCACCTGTCGGGAAGCCGCAGAGATGAGCGGCATCGTGGTGGAAATCCGTCTGCAAAAACCCACAGAAGAGAAGGGGGCCTCCCAATGCACCGAGTAATGTTTGTAGACAAGAATCCTGTCTATATCCAGACTGGGATCCCTTTAAACTCTGATCAGCTGCAGATCTGTGGCCTCAGTCAGTGTATTAAATGCATTTTACAAAATCACATATCATTGGCCTGCTACCTGCTGTCTCCTGACACTTAGCTCGGCCAGCTAGCAGTTGAAAGGTTTCCCCAGAAGAAGAGTATTTTAAGACACAGAAGAAGTGTGTTTCTATAATTTCGTATTGGTAAAAGAACATTTGGCGTATTGTTGGAACTTATTAAAGTTGCGGTGGTACACCATGGTCACTTTTTATGGTTTTCTGCCTTGCACAGTACATTTCAACATTTTGTTACAAATGTATTGTGAAATTTCGACACTAACCCTTTTGGTGCTGTGTCATACAAAAATAGGTTTATTGTCTTATTACCGGAAGAAACTGAATCGCTGTGTTATCTGCTAGTTTGTGTGTTGCGGCTTTCTTATCAGAAATAAACGCCGGTTATCAGATGAAGGCAGGGTCAGGAAATATAAGACACACCTTTTTATATCCCCTGATCGTGGTGTTAAGAGGTGCAGCAATGTGGCGTTTCCCCTCGATTGTTTTAAATGTGTCACAGGTTAGATATCTCACAACCTCCAGGGGTTTTATTGTTTTTATTTCTGATGGTGCACATTTAAAAGGGCCTCACCTGCTAAATGGACCAATGAGATTTGATGTGTTAGTTTTGCTGTGAGCAGGCAATGTGATTACAGACACACACACATGCATATTGTTTGTACGGGCGTTTTTAATGACTTTATGTTCATGACTAAACCGTAGCTTCAACCATCATGTTCATTTGGAGGAAGTGCCTCTTTGCCCTCTTCTTCTAAAGGCGTTTATTACTTTATATAGAAGCACAAGCTCTCCCTTGCACACACACACTCAATGTATTGATCTGGCGTGTGCTGCTGCAGGGTCAGCATGTGCACAGTCAGTATTGGACAGGAGATGCCCGGTGACATTCAGCTAAGGTCAACGTAGCAACGAAATATAATCCATCCCTGAACACACAAAAAAAGCGCTCATCAACAGATAACACAGCAGCGAGGCGTTTAGCAGGTCTGCATGTTCCCTCAGCGGGACTGTTCTGTTCCTCACACACATATTTTTCTACGTTAGCAGCATTTGATAGTGAGACTTTAATAAACCTGACGTGTGGAATTTACTAACACAAAAAAACAACAACGCACTGTTAGCAGAAAAAGATACTTTAGAATATATCATGTTCTATCACAGAGCTGAATCTTTATGGAGCATCATTTAATTATGTAAATAATTACATAAATAATTACACCTCGTGCACATGACTCACAAATTGATGACTCTACTTGACAAAAATCAAGAAAGACTTGCAACACAACTTGGACTTTAACACCAATGACTCGTGACTTCACTTGGACTTGAGCCTTCTACTTGTACTATAAATACTAGATACTCAGGTGGAGATGTTGATGAGTGCATTATGACTGGTTTAAGACTAGAAACTAGAAAAGTTTAGGACTTGGAACCTGTGTGCAAATACTTGTTCCTGACTCTTAGTTTTCCCAGTTTCCTACATATCCTAAAATTCAAAAAAAGGTGGCCAATGGACCTGGATATGTTGCATTCATCTGTTAGTTGTACATGTGTGTGAACATGTTTTCACAGTACAGGCCAAAGAGGATGTTTTTTAGTACTCCAAAAAAAGAGACTGCCACCTGAACTGCAACATGTGTTGGAGCTGCATTGCATTCTGGTCTATCGAGGCTGCAAGTATTGTAGAAAATGCTCTTTCTGACAGTTTCTCTTTTTCTGAGATTCTAAACTCAATGTTTTTCTACGCCGGAAATGTTTTCTCTATTGTCTAACTCTGTTTGTGGCTAGCTAACACATGTGTTATCCAAACAGTATCTGCGTATATATATACTGTAAAAAGAGAACATAAATGTAACTACTCATGAGAGAGTGTGGAAAGAGAGGGACAGTTCTGGTGTTTAGGAAAGTGAGACTTCTTTTACTATACTTTTAATTTGGGCCAAATCATTTGAAAAAAGGAGTAAAGATAACTTGGAAAGAACAAAAATAGTATTTTAATAACAGATAATCTATTAGAGTGGATATATATATATATATATATATATATATATATATATATATATATATATATATATATATATATATATATATGGTCCATACGATGATAAACTGTGTTTGGACCCACAGATATTTAACGTATCATATGATACACAAAGTGAATATGGACACACACGCCATGCCCTCAAATGAACTTCCTTTGCATTTCTTCTTCTCTCTTTCTCTCTCTCTCTCTCTTTCAGTGTACTCCCCCCCTCCACACACACATACACACATATTCACACACACGCACACATCATGTGGAGCAGATCCCTGTTCACAGTGTTTCCTGTGTTTTACGGAGCAGCTCATCACTGGTTGCTATCCGGAGCCTTTATATAATGGCCCGAGCTGTTTATATCTGGAGACCAAACAATGGCCCCAGATTGTTTGCCTCTTTTTTTCCCTTTTTTTTTTTTTTTTTACTTATCTCTGCTCATCAGCTGACTGGATGACCAAGTTTATAATAGCTTGAGTTTTCATTCACTTCGCTCAGTGTGTTTTTCCCCCTTGTCACACCAAGTACACAACAATCCGTTGTGCTGGTTGTTGGAGACTCAAATTCTTTACGGCTCTTCGGTGAATGAACTCGATGAACTTTCACTTCTGCAGGAACCATCTCGGGTTTAAATACGTAGTTTGATCTCACAGAACCCGGATTATCCACTTAAAATCAACACATTCAGCACAGTTAGCGTGTGTTATGTGTGCGCTTGTGTTTACTAAAACTTCTGTAAAGTACTTTACCAGACTGTCAGGACAATGTCTTTTATAATGTAGCTCTTCTTCCACCAATGCCAAAACTTTACATTGGGGAAAAAGGAGATCTTAGTAGGACGTATTATAATATCATACTAGTTTCGGTTTTGTGTCCGTTCACTTAATTCAAATTCACTGCATTATTGCATGTCTATTTATTCTGTTTGAAGGCGGTATTTCTGCACAGTTGCAGTTTAAGATTGAGTTTTACTAGTATTAATCGTATTATACGATTGGTAGAATCAGATTCCAGTGGTGGCTGCGTATGATCTTGTGTGATCCAAACATTTCCAATAAATATTTAGCGTTGTGAAGTCAGAAAAGTCAAGATTTATTGTAAAAAAGTTCCTAAATTCACAACCTGTTTTAATCTAGCAAAACATTCTTCTACAATATTATAGCGTTTAGTCTTTCAAAGAGAGTATTGTTAACTGCAGTCAAAAACTGTGGACTAGCAGCAATCTAACAGCACCATACATTACATTTATACAACCACAATAATGTAATGGTTTTCCCCCCATTTTTTAGGGTGATATTGTCATGAAATATGACATCACACATTAGAAGCTTCATTCAAAAACCTCAATAGAAGCTTCACATATAAAAATGACCGTAAACTATTTTGTTGTGGAGGCTAAAGCCACTCAGCTTCAGATTTTTCATCATCTCACATACACTGAAACGTGTTTTTAAAAAGTTGACCCACTTTCAAACAGAGCTTTCATTTTTAGTTTTAATTCACAGACATCTGAAGTTGTTTCCGACGGATGTTTTTTTTGGAATCGGGATGTTCTCATGTTAAAGTAAAACAAAACCTGGGACACATAACGGAGAACGACTCCGGGCTATTTAAAAGGGACCAGAAATAGCACCAGGAAACGTTGCAGCCCGTCATGTGTAATAAATATACCAGCACATTTAGACCAGGGAAGCCCTGACAGAACAGTCTTCCTTGTGTTCATTATGCAAATCATTTTCAGTTGGTTTGGTGCCCTGGAGCCGGACCACGGGCCGCCGATTTACAAGATAAACCACTGACGTCTGACAGTTTATGTAAACGGAGACTACCTGATCAAACACCCCGAGGTCGCGCATTATAAAGCCCCTCATCGCTTACATTTGATCCAAAGCGGTAAGCCTAACGCAGTATAAGAGGATATGAGGCATTATAGAAGGTCCTGTTTGGCTTCTCAGTCGCTCGTAAGCGGTTTAGAACCAATTAGCTTATTTTGAAAATGGCTTCCAGCTCGATAGCGACGGGCCTTGGACATTACAACTAAGTGATATGTTTGGTTCAGTATGCCAATTTATATGTCCATAAAGGCACAAATAATACTTTGAAGTACCACAAGTACTTGATTCAGAGAGGCTTTGCCCCGTTTAGACTTTTGAGTGGCAGTAGCAAGTTCTTTTTAAGACCTCAGAGCTTTAAATTGATGCTATTTTCTCCCAAAGAAATAAATAACTATGATTAGGTCTGAACTTATTTGTGTTGTTGGGAAGTTGTCCTCACACCAGCAGCCTGACACTTGGGGGGCGTTCCATTTAACTTCAGCTGATCGACAGGAAGCCGATCAAACTTCCCCTCAGGGACCTCCAGGATCAATAGCTGTGAATGAACTCTATTAACCCCACCACTCTCTTAACATGTCTGTTTTACGTCCTCACGGCTAAACTAAAATATGAATGAAAGCCAAAAAGAACATTTTGAAATTATTTTTGCAAAGTTGTTGCACTTTATTTTGTCAAAATCTGCTTTTTTACTATTCAAGAAAATCCTTTCACACTTTTTTGTTCACACTTTTTATTCCTACAATAATTATAATGATATAATACGAATACAAATCTCCATACAATTGCAGTTTTTAAGCTTTCATACACTGGAAAATAAATTATTCTTCTACGTTTAAAGTACATACTGCATTCTTGGTCGTGCTGAACTGCCTGACTTCAATGTGTCAGGCCTTCATAGAGTCTTAACTATAGTTTTAAAAAATCCAGAGACATTAAATTATGTTGTGAAACAGAGAAAACCTGATAATCGAAATTTAATCGACTGTACATATCTGTGAAACCCTGTTCAGTGAATCAAAAGTACAAACCAATAATAAAATAATCCTGTTTGTGAAGCACCTTTCAGTCACTTCCTGCTTGCTGCAGATTGTGAGTGTGAGTGTGTGTGAGAGAGTGTGTGTGGTTCTGTTGATAGGGCAGAGGTGCGGCCGGTCTTATCAGAGGAAGTATAGCCGCCCTTATCACACATGGCTGGGCTGCCCTCACTGGCCCTTTTATCTGCCCCACATGAGCTGGATTCCAGACCTGATAACCCGCCTCCTCCTCCTCGATCCCCTTTTACTGTTTTATTGCAATATTGCCAGACGCAGACCACGTCAGGTATTTGCAGGCCCCGGCTCACTAAGTGGCACTCCTAATAGTGTAATGCTCCAAAAGAATGCATTAAAAAAGTGTTCCAGCTCTTTTCATAGTAAACACGGACAGAATGTGGCTTACAGGCAAATAAATGTAACGAATGCAACCTGCGAGTTCATTGACGGATTACTGATGTGGCTTGGCAGGCGATCAGCAGGTGTGTACTCCACCCACAGCTCATTTCCTCCATTATGACACAGAGTTGTTTGCGAGGTGTGGACCGGGCATAAAAATAGAAAGTATGGAGAATGGATGCGTCAGAATGAGCAATGAACTGAGGAAACCTAGTTTATGTGGCGTAGAATTGTTTGCATTTACTAAGCAAGACAATTGATTTGGATTTGTTGAGCTGATGTGGCTGTTCTCATAAAGCGTTGTAGCCATACTAACAAAATGAAGGCGCTGTAATTTCGTAGTAATTCCACAAAATCAAATCCTATGTTACAACAGTGAACAAGGAAGTATAAAGACTACAAACACCGATGGGAGAGGAGGTGTACTGGTTAAAAACAAACAAACAAACAAACAAAAACTGGTCTTTCAGCCAGGAGACAGTCTGTGGTTCGCTGTTAAACAAGAAGTCACTGTTGATTTATTTGTCATGTAACTTAAGTATCGGCACTTCAGTAGTTATTTTAACCCAAACCACAATGTTTACCCAAACCTAACCAAGTAGTTAATGTTGTGTAAACTTACTGCCTTTTCCCAAAGCTAAAATATAATTTCACGATATTTTCCTAAACCTAACTAAGTTGCTTTCTGTGAAGACGGAAGTTTATTTTGAAAATACTGTATGCATGTCACAAGCTGAAATGAATATGTGTTGCTGGAATTCTGTAGAAACGTGCACGAAAAAATGAGGAGTAACTGTTTATTTAAGGTATCAACGCAATAAATCCCACTGGAAAATTCTGGCTAGCTTCTGTTAAAGCAGCTATAACCATCATTTTAGTTTAACAATGAATCACATGACTACATGTAAACCGACAGTGCATTACCAACCATTTTCAGCCACAGAAAGTTTTTGTTTTCGGTGGGAAAAAAGCTCTTAAAAGAACACTGGACGCTTCCAGAACTTTGGGACGGTTGAAAATACCTTACTCAGTATTTCACAATCTATTCCCAAACCAAACCATGTAGTTTTCTTTCCTTAACCTAGTTTAGGAGTTTCCTGCGATGACTGAAGTTTATTTTGAAAAGACTGTGTGCGTAACTTGACCCGTGTTTCTGGCTTTCTTAGGAAACTGCACGAACAATGAGGAGTAACTTTGCGTAGGATATGAAATGAAATTTTTTGGTCAAAGATTTGGAAAAAGAGTGCAGAAAGTTATGTGTCATGAAAGTGTTTATTATAAACAGTGTTTCATACGGCTTTTCTTAAGGTGGACGTCATAATCCCTTTTTTTTTTAGCATCTGTACCTCGTGCAGACTGAATTAGATTCACAGTTCCCAAATGAATGTGTGTGTGTGTGTATTTGTGCCAGAATGTGTCGGTCACTCCCGAGTGTATTAAAGTAGCAGCGTTGCTTCTGGTGGTGGCCGTCTGTGTGTTCCAACCACAGATTACAGGGTCTGTCTCTAAACACGGGTCACGAGACGGACCGAAATGTGACAAGTTCATCTCAGAGAGCCGATGGCCGGTGTCGCGTTTCTTAAAAAAGCACATGCACGTTTATATAGCACAGAATTCGGGTGTTATTTCTGTATGTGGTTGGACCGGACGGCGTGTGGTTCTGTGGGAGAATGGTGTCGGACATGAAACTTTTTTTTAGCGTCAGAGCTTCTCCGGAGGCAGAAAAGCTACGACTTCCTGGAGGAATACAACGTCTGTTTAGTGGTTTTCTCGCTACAAATGTTGTTGTCAGATGAGGCTAAGTGGTTAGCATACATGATTAACTAACACCAACATCATCCAAACGAGGGCTTTCCTCGACAAAAGACGTTCTTAGTCGTCTTAACACTTGTAGGATTTTAGTTTTTAATGGACAGATCTGTAAAACTGAGTTTCTCCACAAAGAATCACACAAAAAGCACCACTTTAAATCAGAGATGTGCTCACAAGTTTCTAAGAAATAAGTCATTTTGCATGAAAAAAAGCATAAAAGAAAGACTAAGACTTGAAGAACTGATTTGTCGGCTAATCGATGAAGTTTATTTAAGGTAGAAGGTAATTCATCAGAATAACTAGCCCCATATTTATTTTGAAGTTTCCATCAACAGCGATGGCTTTTCAACAAATATGAAACTACAAAAACGGCACAAATATACTGTCATCTGCAAAGCATCGTTTAACCTGCGATTTAAGCGCCAGACTAACATCTAGCATTAGTCGCCCGGGAGGACATCAAAATAAATTAATTATCATATTAATTATAACAACAAGGCGGTTCCCAGAAGCTTAGCTGGACTTTTAATAAAGCCAGTGTAGCCTCTGGCTAGAAAACTACAAGTGCTTCCTTTTAAGATGATGAAATAATGGAATTATAAATAGATCAATGACATTTTGAATTTCCATTATTTTCTTTTGTTGCTATTCAAGTTTCCCACGTGGCTCAATTAGACCTGAATGACTATTTGCATCCACCCATTAATGATGGATGAATGATACTACACCTGCCTACAAACCGAGTCCTCCAAAAACAGTTCTACTCCTCCAGTGAATATCATGTGTTTATTGTTACAAAGGTAGGTGTGTGTGTTCAAAGCCCTAACACAATAAACCTTTATTATCTGAATGGAAAAGTCTTAAATTTGATGAAGTGGATTCAGAGGGTGTGTGTGTGTGTGTGTGTGTGTGTGTGTGTGTGTTTACAGGAAAGCTCAAACACTGAAGGAGAATCTGTAGTTGCTTTTCAGTCCGATCTGTTTGTCTGCTGTCTGTCATTCAGACAGTTTTATGAATGTGTGTGTGGGCGGGAGCTGCTGAACCAGTTCTGCCACCTGTGTGTGTGGTTGTGTGAGTGTGTGTGGTTGTGTGAGTGTGTGTGTGTGTGTGTGTGTGTGTGTGTGTGTGAGTGTGTGGTTGTGTGAGAGTGTGTACATCAAATCCCTGGGACTGTCCGTAAGCTAATTATATAACAACACCTCTCTCATTCACCTCCTCCCTCCCTCCCTCTCTCTGTTTCTCTTTCTCTCTTCATCCCTCTCCCACACACACACATGCGTGTGCACACACACACACACACACCAGTGGAATACACAGAGGTACATCCTGTTATTGTCAGATAATTTGTGTGGATTGTGGCCGTGTTCATTGTGTCCCTGTGAGGGTGGAGGCTCTGTCACGCTAACGCTCCAGAATGTCTTGTGTTTTACCGTTTAACCTCCGCTGTATCGTCTCAACTGACAAACCTGTTCGTGGTTTGGAAGAAGATTAGTGTGGTTTAGGATCACAGAGCTGCAACTAATCATACTTTTCATTATAAATGCATAAGATCATTTCATTTTTGATGAAGTGATTAATAATAACTCCAAAAAATATTGCAAATATTGTGAAAAAACGCCAACAAGAGCAAAATTCAAAAGCCTCAAGTTGCTTGTTTTGTCCGACCAACAATCCAAAGATGTTTACAACAATATTAAACCTCACATTTGGCTTTCTCTTTGAATAATAATGTGTTAATTTGCAAATTCCTTCCATTTTAGTTTACCAGGATATTCACATTGAGGTTAAAAATCTCTTTTCCGAGGAAAACAGTTTCACATTAAAGCACACACAACCGATTTAAACGCAGAAAAGTAAAATTTCAAGCAACAGACTTAAAACAACAAGTTGCATCAACCGATAAATTCATCAATAAGAAGACAAAACAGTTTTTATAGTTCGCTTATTGTAAAATAATCTAGTTAAAATATTTATGCAGCTTAACACGGACATGAAGGTCCAAACATTTTAAAAGCACTTTTAACAAAGTCGGCATGGCTTCCAGCGATGACGTACATAATTGGTCCGCATGACTGAAGGTTGCAGCTAGTAATAGTCGTCTGGCGTCAGAGATCAGAGATAAGGAGGCGGTTTGTGTAATATGGCCTTTATCAAGAAAAATCAACTGACTTGAAAAAAAACTGCAATGATGTGTGTGCAAACCCGAATCAGAGATGTAACGCAGCATGATATTCTGATTCCGACATTTCAAAGAGGAATAACTTGCATGCATGTAAAGTATCGCTATAATCAATTGCTGATATATTTGAATATGTTAATTTACTTGCAGCCAAAGACGAGCAGTATTCATTTCCCAAACAGTAACTTGTGAGTGTTTTTGTTTGAAGACAGATTGCTTTCTCGAAGCTTCCATTTGTAACTCTTAAAATTAATAATATTAAGCTTTTGTTGTTGGTAATTAAATAATTTTGAATTGGAGAAACCTGACAATAAACACAGTGCAATAGTATAATGTATAATAAAATAAAATATGACAACAAACAAAGAGTATGTTAAAATAGGCTGTTAAAGTGTTAAGTTTATATAACATTGATTATATATTGTTTTTTTCCTGGTGGCCAAGTCTTTGATTAATGAAATGAGCATCTCTTGTTGAAGTTCTCTTCTCGATGAACTTGTGAGAACAAAGAAAAACACAGAGCCACTTTTAAATTAAAGCGTTTTCTTTTCGTGCCGTCTTGTCCCGGTGCGACACCTCCCACCTCGGCACAGCGAGGACCGGGCCGAGTCGTGACTTTGAGAGACGCCTTCAAACATTCTGCCACCGTGTGAATCCAGCTCTATAATAAACTCATTAACACTCTTTAGTCTCCTGCCAGGAAAAAGTAAGATTTAAGTTTGAAGGATAAGTCGCATCGTTTTCACAAGTTGAGGCCGGGATGAAACGGTCGAGGCAGAAGAATCTTTGTTGCCTAAAGAGTTTTTTGCATTGTGTGAAAAAATGTTGTTCCAAAGCTTAAGTACACATTTTCTCTAAGTTTTTTTTAGGTAAAAGCATTGGTTGTTCTGCTTGTTTCCTGGTATCTATTGTATATATTTTTAAAGGTAATAAAGGTGTAGTTGCAAATTCTTTGAACTCCACATATTGATATTATTAGTAGAGAGATGGATTTAGTTTTCAGTGGTTTTGCTTTGGAAATGGTTGTTAATTTAACCTGATATAAGAATCTGATAATTACTTTGCTTTCAATATCAATTTATCTGTTTTCAAGCTAACTTGTTATGCGGGTTTTCCCCCCAAGTTCACATGCAGTCAGCAGGGGGAATTTCTGCAGCCAAACATATTTTCTGAGGAAGTTATGCTCCTAAATGTTGATTAATATCGCTCCTCTTAATGCTTTCATTGGTAGCTGTTGTTGTTTACAGGCGTCATTCAGGGTCATAGTGTGAAGATAACAGGTAGTTATTTGGAAGCAGAGTTGCGTAGAAATGAGATGCAGTATCTTGCTCGGTTAAAACAATTGAACATGAAAACATAACTTTTTTTCTGAGGTCAGAATAATGTCAAGCCTTCGTTTTTATACTGGAAAGCTTTTCAGTTCTCATGCTAATAATTGTCTCTCTCTCTTCTTTGCAGTGATAGCTACATCGTGCGTGTGAAAGCGGTGGTGATGACGCGGGACGACTCGAGCGGCGGCTGGCTGGCCCAGGACGGTGGGGCTCTGAGCCGGGTCGGCGTGTGCCGCCTGCTGCCGCCAGAGCTGGCGCCCATGCCGACATCCGGCTGCTCCCAGTTCCTAATTCGCGGCGAGCGGCTACGAGATAAACAGGTGAAGGACGCGGACGCCAACGAAAGCACCTCAAAGTTGATTTAAGCATAAGAAATAAAGCATTTATATGTTGTTGTTTTTGTCTTCAAACAGGTGATCCTTGACTGTCCGCTGAGGAAGGACCTGGTCTACACCATAGCAACGCCCACATTTCACCATTGGAAGGTGGAGGACAGGAAGTGCGGCCTGTCCTTCCAGAGTCCAGCGGACGCCAGAGCGTTCGACAGAGGGGTACGGAAAGCCATCGAGGACCTGGCTGAAGGTACGGGGACCGACTTAACAGATGCACGGAGAGATAAATCAAGCTTGATTCTCCGAGCAACAAGTTTATTGTGTTTGTTGCATTATTCTATGAAATGCCAGAAGGTGTACAAACAAAATATATTGTGTAGAAGCTGAAAGACAAAAAAGTGTAACCTGCAAAACACCATAAACCGACCTCCATAATGCCAAGGAGGGATTATAATTAACTGTAAACTTATATCTCACATCAATGGACTACTTTATTGCCCTTAAACAAGCCCCGTAAAGAAAAAAGTCAATTATTAAATGCATTATAATGAAAAGAAGGTTGAATATCCTGTCAGAAATGTAACTAGGCTGCAAAATATAAACTCAAATGTATACATTTGTTTAATACCTCCTGCTTCTAAAGCTTCCAAAAACGAATTGACAGTCTTTATAAAATCCTGAGACATGTTTTGATGCTTTTATCAGTGAACTATTCGTTACAATCGCGCCGCAACCACAAGAAGCACAGGCCGTGACTGCATAATTGTCTCACGAAAACGAGCTGTTTATTATTTTCACCTGATTGATGGCAGATGTTCCTGTATCGTAGGTCCCCTTGAATTAAAGGATGTTTTCATTTCTCTGCAGGCTCCACAACGTCCTCTACAGCACTCCAGAATGAGGGCGAGCTGGGAGACGACGACGTCTTCACTGTAAGTGTTTTTTCCTACATTCGTGTGCTATCAGAGTTAGACATACTGCTTATAGAAGGTGCATCTATTTTGAACTCCCCGTTCATTGTAACTGCTGCAAATCCACCAATCTGTTGTGAACACACTTTTCATGCAAATACATCATTTTCATGTCATTCACGTATTCGTGCAATTTGAAATATTTCTTCTCCGGCAAGAAATTTGCATGACACTGTGTCGTAAAAAAACAGCCTTCAGATTCTTCTGAAGTCCCAAAGTTGTTGGATTATAAAAAATATTTTATAAACACTAACATTGTGCCTAGATGACCCTAGGACCAATGTTAGCATAAGCTAGCACCGGTCAATCCAAACTCCATTCAGAAAACAAGCATTTTTAAAGTTGTCTGCTTGTCGTCTTGCAGCCTGACCTGACAGAACATGAATTCAGACTATTTACAAATCAACATCATGATTTAGTTATATCGGCATCCTTTTGATCCGTTTACTGCAATTAAATCACAGCAAAATCTGTTTTATTTGGTAAATAATAGAATTATTTAAAAGATTTGAATTTTGGAAATACAAAATCAGAGCTTCTTGCTGATCTAATTCTGATGATGTTATGAACTCAGACATGACGGCGTTTGGTTTTCTGGTATATCTTAGACCTTCATAACATGTAAAAAGCAAGCAGCAATCAAACATTTATAATAGTCTTCTTCAACCAAAAACATCTCAAGACTTTGTTTCGTCCATGCAGCAAAAAGATTATTTCCTCGGGCCCTTCACTTAGCGTCCCCTCCCCGTCACGTATACCTGCCACAGCTCATGAAGTGTGTGTGTGTGTGTGTGTGTGTGTGTGTGTGTGTGTGTGTGTGTGTGTGTGTGTGTGTGTGTGTGTGTGTGTGTGTGTGTGTGTGTGTGTGTGTGTGTGTGTGTGTTGTGTGTGTGTGTGTGTGTGTGTGTGTGTGTGTGTGGGTTGGTTGTTTGTGTGTCGGGGCCTCTCTACCTTAACTTAGCATGGAAGACCCCCTCCCCCCACTCTGAAACCTGACACCAGGAGCAGCAGGCAGGGTCACAAGGTCACTTCCTGTATCCCACCACCTCGCTCTCTCCTGGCGACCTTCTCCCCCTCCCCCTCCCCCCCTCCCCCCTCCCCCCATCACCCACCCTCTCCACCCTCCCAGTTGAGAAAAAAGTGAGCCGCCACCAAAACTAGCAGCTGTTTCCCAGCTTAGTGCAGGGCCGGTGATTTACGAGAGGAAGTGCCTCGTGGTTCATCTTTGACTCGAGCTGTCTGTAAGGGCCAAGACTAATAG
Source organism: Anoplopoma fimbria (assembly GCF_027596085.1). Lineage (NCBI taxonomy): Eukaryota > Metazoa > Chordata > Actinopteri > Perciformes > Anoplopomatidae > Anoplopoma > Anoplopoma fimbria. The sequence continues at coordinate 2,379,307 of NC_072454.1, forward strand.
GTGCTCTGCTGGGAGTGTACAGCCACCACAGAGACGCACACAAACACACGAGGATGGGGGAGGAGGGGGAGGGGAGGGAGGCTGTCAGAGGGAGGAGCGATCCTTGAGTTGGAGCATCGGGTTTTCAGGAAAGAAGAAGCTTTCAGTGCAACAAATCCAAGCAAATTCTTTTAGTGTTTGAGCTTAAGAAGTCGCCATATTCACACAAAATCAGATTAAACTGCTCACCTCCAAAGCTCCATAGAAGCTCATAATAAAACATTCTATTTTTAAGTTATTTCAAACAAAGTGCAAACAGCGTCTCTTTTTAAGCTAAGTTAAATGGCCCTGAAACACCAAGACCTAGCACCAAACAAAGGCTGACTGGAGAACTATTTTCTCATCATGTCTGCTTTTAAAAATGTGCACTTGAACACACCACAAGGATTACAGCAAACAGCCAGCAGGCCTGGACATACATTTTTTGTCTGCATGTGAGGAATTACGAGGACCATTTCAGTTTCAGATGTTTAGGGGAAAAAACCTAGAAAAGTCACAGAACTTGAAAACAGCAATTTCTAGGTTTTGGGGAAAAAATGCACCAAGTGGCATTTGGAAACCAAGTGTGTAGAGAATGTAAGCTCGTGCAAGGTCAAAAGAAAAGATAACTTATTTCACTCCTTTTCCTAATGGGACTTCAACGAGCCTGAACAATGTCACAACACATCCTCGGGTTCAGTACAGCTTGTGCTCCTCTCAGACGGTGCTAATGACCTTTTCCTAAAGTTAGCGGTGGCGGCAGAGTTTTCGAAGCCGGGCGGTCGTGGACAGGGGGAAATGCTGCAGCAGATTTACAGCCTTTGGGGGAGGTCGACCTGAAGGGGGTTAGGATGGACATACTTCCCTAAATGATTCCTCGTTCTCCTAACCTAAACTTAACCCAACCCTTCCTCTGTCCCTCCCTTCAGCACGTCTCCTCTCTCTCTTGTCTCTATTTTGGCTTCATTCACAACGAGGGAGAGCTACTGAGGCCATTCTGGGCTTGTCCCAGGGGAGCGAGACGGGCCCGTTGAAGGATGAATCCTCCCGGGCTTTGACTCGGGACATGTTTCGTGTCAAAAAATAACTTGAAATGTCCTCTGTCCAGCCTTGGGACGGAATATATAGAGAGAGGATGTCCAGAAATATAAACTCTCCCCCTCAACGCTCCGTCTCCTGTCTCTCTGTCTCTCTTGTGCCGTCCGGGCTCGCAGCAGAAAGTCGGGCCTGTGTTTTGAATTAGCTGCAGCCGTGGAGGCCAGAATCGGACTGGTTTGAAACCGTATCAGCGCCCTCCCCCCTCTCTCCCCACCACCCCGGTAATGTCTTCTCCAGGGGGGCGGGGCCCCGGAGCGGAGGCAGCATGTTATGTTATTTTTGGCCGGCTGCTCTGAAGGCTTTGTAAGAAAGCTGGGGGGAAATTCTCAGCATGGCGGTATCCATGTGGGGAGCGGGTTATAATAGGGGGATAGCTTCGACAGACAGACAGACAGACAGACGGACAGACAGACCCGATCGGGGTCATATAACTCTGGCAAATAAATTATTAGCGGAGTGCCAGATTTTGACAGATGAGGTGAAGATTTTGTCAGCTTCATAAAGTTTGAGAAAAAGATTTTTAGGATATCCGGGGATGAAATGTCACCGGTAAAAAGGATTCCCGCAAGAAATAAAGTTCTGGTGGAATCGAATGCAGGTTTACCAAGGGAATAAACGCTGGTTTTGTTTTAAATATCATAATATAGCAAGGGTTAGATGACCAAGTGATACAGCTGTAGAATTATTTAAAAGATTTGAAATTTTGGAAATACAAAATCAGAGCTTCTTGCTGATCTCAGTGTCTGATAAAAGCATTTTTCAGGACATTGTTTCTGTAGGTTGCATTCCTTTTTGGCAGATGCTGTTTGTCAAAAGTGACTTTGCATATTTAGAGGATGGCGATGTCGGCTTCAAAACCTTCAATCAAGCAGTAAAATGTCTCATGGATTGGTATAAAACGTTCATGATCCCCTGACCTTGCATGCAGAGCCCCCATGAGGTTGACATTTGGGGTTTTGAGTGAAAGCTGTTGGATGAATTTCCCTAAAAATGTGGTGCAAAAATGTCAATTTGTCAAATACTTTGGTTTATGGCCGAATACCTGCAAACCTACCAACGCTCCTATCAGCCTCAGCTCAGCTGAACTTTGTCTTTCGTGCCATTTAGTAAATGCTAGCATGCTAACAAGCTCAGCTAAGATGGCGAAAATGTTAAACATGTTAGCAATGCCACTATGAGCGTGCTGCCATGCCGGTGTTGGCTTTTAGATCAAATCAACGGGCAGCTCATGGAAACAATAGCATTGCTGGTTCATAACATACCATTCATTCATTGTGAGCAATCTGGGGTTCAGTGTTTTGCTCAAGGACACTTCAACATGCACTCACAAGGACAGGCAGTTTAAAACGTCAACCTACTTTATGAACTGAGCTAGACACTTTTTTTTTGTTTTTGTCTTTCCTGTAAAGGTTGAAGAGATCTGGGAACATTTAAATAGCTGATATAAAAAATTAGTAAGGTGGATTATCTTTTTATATGGAATGAAATCAGTTCAGAAAACACAGGAAGTAGAGAAATCTCAAAGCTGCTGAGAGCTGCTGGCAGAAGATGCTCGTGTAAAATGGGCACTAAACGGCACTTATGGTCATTCTAACCAAGAAAAGATGAAGTCAGTTCTTCTTCTCACACAAAAACATCTGCACCATTTTCATTGGGTCAGACACAGCGTGAATATCTCGCACATAGACCCACAGACATAACCGGGATGACGTGAGTTCTATCAGCTGTAACGTCACAAATTCTTGTCTGTGTGAGCGCTACACAACAGCGGCGGCGGTGGCCTCTGGTGTCGGGCCAAAGTTTGAGTTGGAGCGGAGCCCTGACAGCCTTTAGCGGAAAGAGGACAGGATACTGTTCACACAAACACAAACACACACTCAAGAGGGGTGGAAAGGAGAGGAGGGAAGGTGGAATGTGAAGAAAGTGAGATTGAGGGAAGGAGGACAGGTTGTTGGGCCAGAGGACTCGGGGTGGGAGGCCAAAAAAGGCGAAAACTGTGTAAAGAATGCTGGCTTTCTAACATCACCTTCATTTAAAGCAGAAAGAAAAACCTTCTCTAAACTGTCAAACGATGTGTTAACGGGTAGAGCTGTCGTCTATTTTATGAAAGAAATAGTCAAATTAACATTGATGTGAGGATTTACAGCTTTTTTTCCTGTTATGAATCATCTTAAATTCAATTTGATTTTAGTTTCAGACTGTTAGTCAGCCAAAACTGGTAATTTGAAATTTTATTTAATGTTTTTTTATTTTAAATTGTCACCATTATCATAAGTGGAAAACACTTAACACTCATTAGGTGCACTTAGCTTAAACAAATGAAGTTTAATACATCAACCCTGCGATAAATTCTACCTTCATTAATGTTATAATGTATTTTTCTAGGTGTTCAACTGTGGGATCATTTGAGGCTAAGAGTTTCTAATATTAAGTGCAACCTGTTTATATTGTCGAGGGCAGCCCTATGACTCATTTGAATTTTAGTTTCCTTGGCGACCGTTGCAGATGTTCAATGGCAGATGTTGTTTATAAAAGTTTCACTCGCACACGGAGATGGCCCTAAAAACAAAGCTCAAAAAATGCTTCCTGTTTTCCCCAATCAGAGCTGCGGCTGAAGGCTTCCTGTTTTTGTTTGTCCAATCATGGCGCCCTCTCGCACCAACTTGTTTGTTTGGCATATCCAATCAGAGAGCAGCTTTCAGACGGCATCCTGTGTTTGTTTGTGTCCTCAGAACACCACAGACAGCTCGTCCAACTCCTCCCAGAAACTGGAGAGCTCTCTGCAGCAGCTCGAGTCCTCGCCCCTACCGCAGAGACACAAGTGCATGCTGGGACATCGCCACGACCTCCACGACCCCTACCGGCTCCCAGACCACTACTTCATGGACCAGGTGAGACAAAGACCGTCTGGTTTAAGCACACAGTGATGCCAAGAGAGTGAAAAAAGTCCCGATTAAGATCTTGTTGTTGTCTCTTTCTCCTCAGCCGTTGTCTCGGCTTCCCCGTCACGTCACCTTCCAGGAGGACGAGGAAATCGTCCGCATCAACCCTCGGGAGCGCAGCTGGGAGCGAACCTCCGAGCGCCACTATGGACGCCCGTCGGACCGGCCCTGGCTCAAGGGCTACGAGGACTACCGCCACGCCACCGTGCGGGACAAGTTCATCCAAATGGAAGAGTCGGAGCACTACGTCCACTTCGACAAGACGGAGGCGCAGAAGCACGACTACACCTACCCGCTGGCGCCGGCCCTGTCGCCCTCAGACTCTGACCCCGCCCTCGGACCGTTGGTCGTAAAGGGACACGGCGGCTCGTATCGACAGGCCTTCTCCTCCGTGGTTTCCGCCCAGCCCCGCTCTTTGCCGTCCGCAAATGGCGGGAAGGGGCGGAAGGAGGACGGGTTGGAGCGCGCTCAGTGCGAGCACTGCGGCGAGGCCTTCTACCTCTCCGACAACCGGAGAGGCCTGTGCCACGATGCGCCGGACCCCGTGCGGGCGGGCGTCCGGCGGGTCAGCTGCATGTGGCTGGCAGACACCATGCTCTACCACTGCATGTCCGACCCGGAGGGGGACTACTCGGACCCGTGCTCCTGTGACGGGGGCGAGGGAGGCGGAGGCCGACTCGGCTCGCGCTGGTTAGCTCTGTTCGGCTTGTCGCTGGTGGCGCCCTGCCTCTGCCTTTACCCGCCTCTCCACGCGTGCCACCGGGCGGGGCTCAGGTGTGGCTGCTGCGGAGGTCGACACAAGGCACTGAGCTGAGAGGCCGCGCTTGGAAAAACCCTCTCGAAAAGGGGAAACGACAAAAAACACCGAAACCCCAACGCAAGCACAGGGAAAGGGAAGGATGGAGGGGAAATGCACAGAGGGGAGACAAGTGGTCACGGCTGCTCACGCTCTTGCCTTGGTTTCTCTGGGATTCTCTACAAATTCCAGACACTGAAATAAGCCAAAAAAAAAAACAGTTGGTGCATTTTCTGAACGGCCTGGGAAGATAAGCTCCCCCTCACGGCAGACAGTTCTCTCAGCTCTCCACGTGGCCATTTCATGCTCTGTTTCTAGTGAGAGAGAGCACTCTTTTTTCAGGGGGCCTTTTTTTTTTTTTTTTTTTTTTTTTTTTATAGCTGACCTATATGTCATGTATCACATATGCAGGTACTTTATACTTTGTACACTGATATCGGCGTCAAAGAACTTGAATTGTTTCTTTGTTCTATTTTTTTCTCCTCTCCTTTGATGTATGCGTGGCCATTTTGTTTATATTCTATTCCAATATCAGGCCCGCTCAGCTCAACTCCAGCTACAAGAGAAATCAGACACTAAACCTCTTTTACGTGTGCGTGCGTGTGTGTGTGTGTGTGTGTGTGTGTGTGTGTGTGGATGGTATATGTGCATGCTTACAATGTGCGCCGAGGCCTTTCATTGTCTGTACTGCAGCTTAAAGTAAAGCTCATGTTTATAGTCTACATTAGCTCTCCACCATCGACATCTTTGTTCACAGAAACAAACGTGGTACTCATCTTAATCTATTATCCCAAAGATTCGTGTTTTTATTCTATTTATTTTCTCACTGAATTGATCTACCAGCAAACGGGTGCTGGGTTGTGATTCACCCACTGAATGAGGCGGTGCTCAGAGTCGTGCTACGATTCTCTGGCATCCGTCTCCCTGTTCTTTCAAACAGTGCCTCAACTATCACCGAAACCAGGAACCCATCCAGTCTTACAATCCCAGTCAGTTTTTCTGGCTTGTTTTACTTGACATACACTAGAAAGCGGTGTGAGCTTTTTACGGCTCTGATTTCCTCATTTCTCCGCAGAACCTCAGCAGTCAGCAGTCCGTGCCACGTCAAGGACTGAAAAATCAATCAGAGATACCGTTAAAACTTGGTGCCCTTTATGCCTTAAAAAATGTGGAGTCTGGCTCCAAACTTTCACCCCGTCCCTCTGAAGATGTCTGCTCTAATGAAAAGCGCGAGCAGGGTTACGGCTCCGAGCAATCAGCCTCACCACGTTCTCTTTTAAACTTGGGTTTAAGCTATTTTTGTAATGAAAAGGAACTCGTAAAAAAGCTTCTCATAAAGTGTGTAAACTAAGGACTCCAGTTTGCCTGCGATGTACAATCAGCTCCTCTCTTTAAAGCCCCCGTCCTCAAACGGAGCCCACCAGTCACATATGTGTACAAGTAAATAACTGTTTTCCAAATGACTTACAACTAAATATCCCCCCATAAATATCCATATCCCCCCATAAATATCCATGTCCTAAAGATAGTCATTAAAATCTCTTTACTAGTGAAAACGCTCACATGCCAAAGAAAACAAAAGTTAAGAACATTCGTTAATGTTTTAATGCGTTTTGTAACCAAAATCTAAAGTTTTTCACAATCTTCTCACTACCGTTTCCCTGGTAACCATGAAGGTTAGCTAATATATATATATATATATATATTAGTTCAGCATTAGAGACAATTTGCTTGAAACTACACTCTCATGTGACTGGTGGGCAGCATATTTTTCCCCTCCATGCCAGATTTTGTCCGTCACCATGCCCACACAGAGTCACGTCAGATGTTCGACAGCAGCTGGACTCAGAAAGAAACCGTTAACGTTGCTTTATTCAGGGTCAGAGAGTGTGTGTGTGTGTGTGTGTGTGTGTGTGTGTGTGTGTGTGTGTGTGTGTGTGTGTGTGTGTGTGTGTGTGTGTGTGTGTGTGTGTGTGTGTGTGTGTGTGTGTGTGTGTGTGTCGAGGTCCAACAGAACTCAGGTATTGGAGGAAATACAAAAACGCCATCCTAACCGCGTGTCGTCTGCTGTTTTGAGTGACACTGCAGTTGGTCAATCACACTAAACTTGACAGCCGCTTGGGTGCTTTGAGCTTCTTTTAAGCTTTGTCTATGATGTCGGGAAACACAATAAGCTTTGAAGAATTAATAAAATACATAAAAGAGAAGCAGGACATCAGTCTGGTCCCGTTGGAAAAGAACAGGAGTCAGAAAAACAACCAGCTGAAACGCTGGAAACAAACATCCACCCCTGATTGTTTTGCCAAGGAAATGTCACTAACTGTAGTTGAAATACAGAATGCCTGAGGATGTCCTTTTCCCTTCCATCCTGTCCTGTGTACCAGAATGTATGTCCTTGGTGTGTGTGAGTGTGTGTTTGTGTGTTTGTCTTTATCCCACATCCCTTTCCCCTCTCCTGCTCCTTGATCCAGAGCTCCTGGGATCAGCTGAATATGTCATCACATACAAACACAGATCCAGTTTAATAATCAGATCCTTAGATGATGTATCAGGGACGGGACCAATCAGATTGGGAAGTGTGTGTGTATGTGTGTGTGTGTGTGTTTGTCTCTTCTTTCTCCGTCTCGTCCGGTGTTTGAGTGTGTTCTCTCATGTCAGAGCCATTTACAAGTGCCTGAACGCATCCTCTTTATCTCCTTGTGTATTTAAATTGAAAGAAATTTAAAGAAACGACTCCCTGTAATGAATTAGACCCATTTTTTACGCTTAGTATTTTTACCTCTGTAAAAAAAAAAGAGCAAAAATTATATTATATATATATCAAGTGTATGTTGTACATTTTTATTTCTATTTGTCTTTTTTTTTCGTTTTTTTTTAAATAACTGTTTCTAACATGTACGATGGATGTAGCTCTTGCTTTTGAGAAGGAACAGGAAGTGCTTTGTAGATACTGAAGGGTGGCCAGGTCTGTGAGAAAACTAAAGTGAAATGTGTGTCTTACCTTCCGCCTCCAATAAAATGAGAGAAAACAGTGAAACCACACACGAGTCTGCTGCTTTTCTACTGCAAGCATTTATCATTTACTGCCATTTATGTCCTGTAATAATAACGTATACGTATTTACTGTAAATGGACAGTAATACTGCATTCAAGTCAACTTAAACTCCAAAACTTCTACTTGCAAAAGTTCAATGGAACGGCACTCATAGTCAGAATACTTACTTGCAAACTTCAAATCCATCACGTCAAAGTCGTTTTTTGACTTCACAGAACAATGGGAGCACACGTTGTTAATGATAAACCATACAAAAAGGCATATAAAGTCTTTTTACCTGTATTTAATTAAAGTAATACATTCTTTCATATAGTAAAACCTGTTCTGCATGTAACATGTCACAATATGTCACCATGTTGTTAGGTAGCTGGTTACAGTAAACAGTCTGAAAGTTAACTTCTCTGTACAAAAGTTATTTGGGAAAACGTTAAAAAGATTTCAACTGTGTACACCTAACAAAGAAACATCAATTTGTCCCGTCAGCCATGTTTTTTGTTTAAGTTTGACATCGTGCATCAGAAAAGCTGGGAGGTCAAAAGTTGGACATTTCAACTGGGAAGATTTTGACGTCTGATTTTGTCAAGAACTCAGCATGATTATACACATCATGAAATAAAAAAAAATGTCTAAATGCTAACGTAAGCAAACAGGCAATGCTAACATGCTGATATTCAACAGCTTTGTTTAACGTGTTAGCATGCTAGCATTTGCTAATTAGCACTAAACACAAACGGATGATGTGATCGTCATTAGTGTTGCAGGTTTTTGGTGATAAACCAAAGTGTTGGACAAAGTCAATGCTGATGAAGGAAAGAAGGATTCATCCTCAAGGGAACATGAATGTCTGTACAAAACTTCACTTCTTTGTGGCAAAGCAAATCCAAGCAGAAAGTTGTTTTAAGCATAATAATTGCAATTATTTATTGTTTATTGAAGTATATCTGGAACAATTACAGACTCGTAAACATTCAACAGTTTGAAGCCATGCAAAAAAGTCCCCAAACAAGTACAGAATCTTTGAGGAGAAATAGAATTGCTAAAAAAGAAAGGACGTCACAAATGACTTCATGAGGAGATCCACAGGATGAAAAATGTCAGTCAAGGCATGAAGTTATTTATTCTGTTTTTAAGAAAAACGTTAATAGTTTTGACAAAACTCTTTGTAGAAGAAAAAAAAGCCTCCAGCCCGAACAGCCTGTTTCATTCTCCTCAAGATGTCTTTTTCCCCGGCTGCCTCCCTCCTCAGCAGGAACATGTGATAGCCATCGAGGACGTCGAGCTGTTTCACTCAGGATGTCTCTGGAAAAGCATGTGGGCGATAATGATGGAGCGCGAGAGAGAGAGAGGGGAGAGGAGGGAGGGAGGGAGAAAAGAGAAGAAAAAGAAGGTCCCTGAGGGCTTTTGGGGGCCTGCTAAGCAGCTCAACGGCTGCAACAAAAAAAAGCATCCCAGTCCACATGTGCAAACATTTAAGATATATCTGCTGGTGTAATGGGGTCATCGTGGCCCCTCTCTGGGTGAACACAGCACCGCCGCTCGCTTCACAGAGAGGTGGACAGGAATGATGTCCAAAGACAGGACGAGTTCTGAGGTTTTCCTCCTCACAACAGAGACTTTGCTCTACGTTTTTCACCCAGTGAGCATTACACTTTTGCAACATTTCCAGTTGTGTTTCCTCTGTCGGGTCTAAATTCATCTGAAATACGCTGCAGAAATAAAGATTACAAGGAGCTGGGTGATTTGTTTAAGCTGAGTTCAAACCTCTGCACCTGAGATAAACCTCACAACAGGAAAACATCTCTCTACTCCCACCATGTGGAAAGTCTTTGAGCTGGTTTGTGCAAAAGCAACTTAAAAAACAGTGTTGTTTATTTAAGTAGTGCCAGAATAAAAAACTACCACAAATAAAGTATTTTTTGTTATGAAGTCGTCCAAAAAAGTTAATTACAAGTAAATGATTTGGCAGCGAAAATGTACTGAAGCATGTCAGCAAATCAGTAAATGCATAAAAGTTGAGACACGTGATGAAACAAAATGAGAACGTCTTTATAATCTGAAACTAGACTTTTATTTTAATATTAGTTGATCCTCGACAAGGTTAGAAAAATTTCTAAAAGTTTGGCTAGTTGTCACTGACGTTTAAGTTCAAATTGCAAATTTTTTCGGAGCACATTGGCTTAAAAGCTGAAGTAAAATATTAATTCATGACTAAAGAAGAGGATCTAAAAGAATGATTCTTATGTACGTACATGAAACGTTTAGATTTTAACCTGTCAAGAGCAAAATGTATCTAATTTATACGACTTTTGCAGATTAAAGAACAACGACAGCTGTCAGATAAATTAAACCGAGTGGAGTAAAAAGAGTAATATTTATTTCTTAGAATAGGTAAAGGTAAAGTTGAACCCTTAAAACTGCCCTGAAGTATTTCAGTAAACGTCCGTTGCTGAGACTGGGTGATGCGTCTCTTTGAGCTCCGATGAGGAGAGAAAACTTCAAACGCTGCCTCAGAGGTAACAGTTCAGGGTTGAGAGGGAAGTGGCAAGAGTCGAGGGATTAAAAATGGAACAAGGCCGGAAGAGTCTGGGGTGAGATCTTTATTTCAGGCTCGGAAAAGAGAGCCTCTTCCTCTGGTGGCGCCAGTCCTCTGCCACTGTTCCATTTCCTCTTCCTCCTCCTCCTCCTCCTCCTCCTCCTCGTCATCCTTCTCCTCTGTGGCCGAGCTTCAGTCACCTTCATGTCCTCATCCTCTCCTCTGGTGGAGCAGTTTATTCATCAGCGCGTCTCACCATCACCTCCAGCTCTCTGCAAACGACTAGAGATGCAATCGTTACTTCATTCATTGACTTGTAGAAAAATAACTGAAAATTAATCTGCAACAAGTCAACAGTCACTTTTATCAAGAAGAAACTTGAAAATGTGATGTTTCCAGGTTCTTACATAGGAGGATTTTCTGCTTTTCTTTGTCCTATGTTGAACATATTCTGGTTTTGATGACAACACATTGAGCTAAAGGGAACTGATACTCTCGTCACTACTTTCCAAAGTTTTGCATCATATTTTTGCATTCCTACAAAAGACACTTTGAGACATGGTTAAAAAATAAACAGTATTTTCATAAAGAAAATAGTTTTTAAACTCCCAGAGCTTAATATCCACTTCACAGAAACTAAATTACCAAACATTCTCTTAAATAATTGTATTCCCAACTGAAATAAAAAGCTATACATAAGTGTTTAGTCCTGTTTAATATAAAATATTTCCAGAGTGTAATGATATCAAACCTCTGCTTCATTAAACAGATGTGAAAAATAGTTTCTCTGCAGAGAACAAAGTGGATTCTACGTTGCAGAGCTGAGTTAACATGCTGCTGCTCATGCATTGCATGACGTTACACAGTGGAAGACTATCAACAGGTTGAAGGTAAATTTAATCAGAATTATGAAACTTTTCTCTGAATAACAGCTAGTTTAAAAATCAAGGTCTACTTTAAGTCTGCTAACGTTAGCTACCAGCATTACTCAACATGAACTGGCTGCAGTGTTTTAAGTCAAACTAAGGTTCTTTTTATTCTTTGCAAACTTAACTGTGTTTGTAAGAAGAGGGAAATGTTATTTCTTCTTTTAAAAGTCTCCCTTTAATGTGTTTAAGATCTGCTCCAACACAAACAGAAGCATCAGTAGACAAAAACCATGTGGCAGCTCATTTTGTGATGTTTATCAGTAAAACTTTTCCTTCTTTTTTTGTTTTTCTTAATCAATTTGTTTTGTCCTCTCGGCCTGAAGATGAGTCACAGCCCCAGTTGACTGGCTGCATGTCATTAGTCTTTGCAGGATGTTTTGTGTTTCATAACTGTTTCTGACTGATAGAACAATCTCAACTGATTTAGGTTCACTAACTTTTTTTATTTTATATCTGGAGCTTTCACACTTTATTTCTGTTTGATTGGTGTCAGATTGCTGATTGTTGCTAGGCGACAAATCATATCTGTGTACACTGCATGCACGGGGATTAATATTGAATACATCCAAATGAAAAAAAAGAAGAAAAACTGAATTAAGTGCACATGATTTTCTTTTCTCCAATCCTTTCACGGCGACTGGAAACATCTATTTTTATGCAAAAGTGTCAAATATTATCTCATCTTTAGGGTTTGGACTGTAGAAAATACATTTGAAAACATCAAACTTGGCTCTGAAGAAAGTATGATGAACTAAACGTTTGTAGAATAAACTATAAAGAAAATCAATCAGTTATGAAAGTAATAGTTATCTGCAGTCCTACTGAGAACTACACTGTGTCATCTATTCATATTTTATCACATAATTCACAAAATCTGCGTCTTAAAATAAAGAAGCTGTCACACAAACGCTTTTATAAATCACTTTTCTTTATTTAAATCAGCGTTAGGCAGTTATGCTATGAACAAACACAGGAAAATAAAAACAGTGACAAAAAAAGAAAAAGACATTAAAACACGAGAGATCCAGTTAACATTAACCGCACTTGGCACTGGATAAACGTTCGTGGAAAGAGGAAAAGAAAAATATACACATTTTTCAATTCTCAAAATAGAAGAGCCTCCAGTGATCATTAAGTCGACCGTTGGGACTGAAAGACTGGAGGACTTAAACATTGTCTCAACAGTATTTCAACCGTTTTTTGTTTTCTTCAGATGGATCTCATCGTCAGCCTGCGACTGCTGAGGTGTTACGCCGTCGTCACAGTTTGTGATACTGCTACAACTGCTCAGTGCTTGTTCATTAAGCTCAAGATTTACACCCAGAGAGGAGGCAGAGATGAAGGCCAACTGATGAGGAACATATAGTAGCACCCCCCCTAACCCTACATCAATCTCCACCCACAAACCCCCCCGAATAAAGTACCATCACACACTCTATGTAAAGCTCCGGGGCTTTCCTTTGTGTACTTGTCCCTTTGTAGATCAACCAATCCTTCATCATATAAAAAGAAAACATGGAGGAGCTTCTGTTACCACGATACACTCCATTTACAATGGTAGTAGTGCACAGCAACTAAAAGTCAACGAAAAATGATAAATTGAAAAGTTAAAAGCAGAACAAAAAAGTAATCCCTCTCCCAGAACAGAACAAAAGAAAGTTATGATATCGTTTATAAAAAAAAAAATTAAAGACGACATAAAAATGCGATCAGTTCTCGCTCACCTGGAACAGATGACGTGGCGGTTTGTGCAGGACCCTGATTGTGATATTACAGAAACTTTGCATCGGTTTCATCCCGTCTGGATGGTTTGAAACGAGGGAGGGGACTTTTTGAAAAACACCCGCTGCAAGTTTAACTCACAAACAAACCGATTTCAGAGGTAAAGAGAAAGCAGATTCCCCATCACGTTTTTGAAACCTTCTGCAAGAGTGAAACCCTCCAAAAAAAAAAAAAAAAATACACCAGCAGGACAACATTCACCCTTTCAGTTTGAATCTGCCTGTGAGTGAAGGGTGAGCAAATCCCAAACCAGGAGAGAAGAGAGGAGGAGGAGGAGGAGGAGGCTCGATTCCCTCTGATGTTTGAGGAGCATCAAGAGCCGAGAGAGAGAAGAAGAAGAGGGATAAATAGATATATACTCTGCGATGTGAGCGAGGGTGTGTGTGTGTGTGTGTGTGTGTGTGTGTGTGTGTGTGTGTGTGTGTGTGTGTGTGTCTCCGGGTTGCTCTATCTGACGGTGACTCCCAGCTTCTCCAGCACGCGGACTCCTTTCTCCTGGTACTCCTCCCGGGTCAGCCAGAAGTTGTCCTTGTCCTTCATGATGTCTGCCAGCACGGCTCCGCCCAGGAACACCATGTGCTTTCGCCGGGGAGGATCCTCGATCCGGATCTTGAATTTCTACAGAACAAGAGGAACACGGAGACAATAAGGGCGGTGTTCACACTGAAGGTCAAAGTGTCCCAATGTTTTTGTTTGTTTGTCTCCACCAGGATGTGATCATCTTAATGTTCCTCGTATCCGTGTGGGCTTTATTTTGAAGTTTCTGCAGGGCTCCTCAAGTTAAATTGAAGTCTTCTTTAAGCTTTAAACCTTTTTATACAACATAAAGTGCAATTCAATACATATTTTGAAGACTATTTCGGTCAAAATATGGAAATTTGTTGGATGTATTTGCAATACGATACGAATATTGCTTGTAAACGGTGATTTTGATGCTTTGGTGCTAAAACACAGTCAAAGTTGACAATGTTATTTTTCTCACGTTGAATTTTCAAAGGCAGAAATGCATGGAAATATGAATTAAACAACCTATTGTGGAAGTAGAATGATGGTATCGAGAATTTCTTGGTTTTTTTTTTCGTGTTTATGACTTATGGCACAAGGAAGCGTGGGGATTAAGTTCAGTGAACTTTGAGACGTTCGACTCTCACGGCCGACCAACCAGCCAGACCTGCCAGACTAAACGCCACCAAACTGCCCCAGGGAGCAGAGCTGAGATGGAAGCTAAGCTAACCCAGCTAGGACCTGAGGCTACTCCACTACCCAGCATGCTCCTGGCTGTCTGATGTCGGTGACTGTTGAGCCCACATCTTTACAGAGACCCGGCTCCATCGTTCATCCCGGATCAAGCTGCTCTTGACGGGCGGACAGCAGGACAGAGAACAGGTTTATCACTCAACAGCTTTAAAAAGGTTCATTTCTGATACAATTTATGTTTAGTTTTTAAGACGGAAGAAGCTTCAAAACTACAAAACAAACAGACGACTCCTGCAGCATAAACGTCTCTGCTCTCTGTCCGTATCCTCACTATGTTTCAAAAACTCAGATTTTCACCAAATGGGGCGAAAGACGCGGCTTCTCAGGTGGCTAGCCGTCTAAACGGAGTAGCAAGAAACACACAAACAGCTGAAAAGGTGCAAATTACAAACGGAGGAGGTGTTATCAGACATGTTTTGAGTGTTTTGGAAGATCAGATGGAGCATATTAAATAGCAGAGGAGTGGAATTATTTTTAAAGTTCTTATTTAAAGTTATTTTGATAACTTTCCCCCACTGTGAAACATTGGAATTGATTGCAACAGACATTAATGAATGAATGAAGCTGAACACAGCCACCATTAAAGAGTGAACTACAAAACCTTTTAACAGCCATCTTTCAAATATGTGCTATCAAAATGTTTGTGGATCTGCTTATAAAAAAAGATTCCTGTCTTGTTACAGATTGCACAAATATATTTGAAAGATACATGTAAATAAGAACTATATATAAAGTCTTCCATTACAAAAAGAGATAAACAGTCCAGGAAACCCAAGCCGGCTGCAGTTGTGGGCAGAAAAGTAAAGCACATAATGACTTGCTTTTAAACGGATGAGTCATCTGTAGACGTTTGTTTATGAAATAGCTCTGAGTCAAATCATCGGTGTCTCTGGGACTCTGGAGTGGAAACGTAACGTGGGGATGGTTTTCCAAAACAAATTATTTATCATAGAGAAGTGAACCCCCACATATGTTGTTATTAAAAGCGCTTTGTTTAAGTTAAATGAGCGCCTGTTAACCTCCATCACCCCCTGGTGGTGGTCTACGCACACTGCATCCGTCTGTGATTAAACATGATGGGAAACTTTGATCTTAAACCTTTACAGACGTGTCCAGAAACATTTCATTTGTTCTACTGTGACCTCTCTGTCATCAGGACAAAGGAGATACTGTCAGGTGTCAGTCACTGTTTACACACTAAATATGTTCCCTGTGGTAGCTTTCTGACACTTCACTGCTCTCTCACATGCGGGAAACTCTGCCCAGGCCAACTTAAACAAACCCAGAGGATCAGCTGGAAATACTAATTCACACTAACTGAAAGGCCTGGAGCAGGAAAGCTGGACTTTGGCTCATCTGAATCTTTTTTCTTTGAGAATACTTTGCTCGCAGTGCAAAATATGTTCTAATTTGAGCTCAAATGAATGCTGTTTGACCTGTTCTCACACTGTGACCCACATCCGAGCAGCTTTAGCTCGTCACAGTCAACAGTATAAATATAAATGAGGCGTTTAAGGGGTTGTTATCTCACCGAAAGCTTGTCCACGTCGCCCTTGAGCACGCGCTCCAGGTACAGCTGCTTGAGTTCCCTCTCCAGACGAGACGGCAGACCCGGGTACATGGTGGATCCTCCCGATAAAACAATGTGTTTGTAGAACTCGGACCTGATGACAGGGGGAGGGGGAGAGACGGAAAGAGGGTGAGAACAGGAAGTGACCCAAACAACATGCAGACTGGAAGAGGGGAAGTAGTTTTAGTTGCTAGTTTCCTTTTCAACAGGCAGATTTTGAGCCCACAAATGTTGAAAATATACTTTACTAGATTTAAGTCTACAAACACATCATTCAACTACAGCAGAAAAGATTAAAGTGTTTCCACCCTTTAAATATCCAAAAATCATTTTTCATACTTTCCATGCAGCACTCTGGTGTTCAAGAAATGTTTAGTTTGATTTAAAACCCTCTATAGCTTCAGTGAGAGCTCTGCTTGGGCCACCATTTTGCATATCTGTGTGTGTTGTGTCTTGTTCATGTTGTGTCTTAAAGTGTGCCAGAGCGGAACACACTCACGCTTGAGTCTTTAAATGCATTTGGAAAAAGCATCCTTGCACTTTCGCCGGTCTCACCTGGTGTCTATATCGGCCGCCTGGATGGTGTTGAAGAGGAGCTCGGCCACTCCGACGCCCTCCACGTTGATGAGGTGGGGCTGGAACAGAGCCTCGGGGGCCTCGAACCGCTCTCCTCCCACCTTAATCAAACGACCATCTGGCAGCTGGAGACGTGTGGGGGCGATGTGATGAAAAGAGACGAGGGAAGAAAAAAAAAGGAAAGTATGACACAGCTGAGGAGGTAGGATGTAAAGTATGACTCATAAATCTTGATTGTAAGAATTAAGAATGATGCAGCTAAATGGCGACGTATGAGAGGGATTCATAACTTCAATAAACCTGCTTTTAAAGAGACATGCATGTGTGTCTACTGCAGTTGTAAAGACTGATAGTATTGTACAGTTAAAGCTCCACACGGAGTAGAGTGAACGTGTGTGTGCCACTATAAAAAGGCTTCATTCAGCTGAGGGGCAGTGGGAGGAAGCGTAGCCACCGCCGCAGAGTGGCTGCACAGGAAATGATGTAACGCGCCGTTCAGAGCTCTTCGGCCACAGTTACATTGCCCTCCTTGTTTCGGCACACGAACCGATACCTACACATACATGTCCAGACACACACACACACACGCACACACACACACACACACGCCCACGCTAACCCAAACACACACACGGTCGGTGAGCTCCGAGACACAACACGTGCTCGGTTAGGCGTGCAGTAAAGCAGACTCCAGGACCCCATGTTTAGATTCTGTGGTTCCCTCTGCAGGGGAAAAAAAAAGTCCTGGAAAGAAAAGCAAGCCGGAGTGGAGGGAGCTCTGCACACGCCGTGTGTTTGAGTCCCAGAGAAAACAGTCAGTCAGCAGCACTGCCCCGTCCCAGAGCAGCCAACAGGACCAACAACGGGGCATGTGGTAGTCTACTCAGCTCAGCGCGGAGGCAGATTTAGTTACCACATTAGTACTTCAAAATGCTGCCACTTTTGAATAACAGGTCCTTTTGGGGAGGGATTCTTTCTACAAAGCTATTTTGAGCAGAAGTGGTACAACTTGTTTGCATTAATGGAACTAGAACCCAAGAGGGCTGGAAATATGTTGCTTTTTTAATGATGTCAAATGTCCCCATTTTCTTTTTCCATTTTTTTAGCAGTTATTGCACCAAATATTTCCTCTTTATCCTCACATTCAGTCACACATTGTCCTTTACTGACATGTCTCTGATTTAGTTAAATCCTCTCTTTCTTTAATAGAAGGTGTTCTTTCATATTATTGTTTTGGCCATATCTATTAGATAGACGACAGCAGGAAACATGGGGACATTTCAAACATCATATCTTCTCTTTCTGGGTGTTCATTTAAAGTGTTATGTTTGTCTTTAAAATACAATTCCTTTGTATCTAATGCACAGAATGTCCATACGAGGGCAGCAACCCGTTCTAAAGTCTAACCTCACACTGGTTTCTGTGTCTGCACTTCTGATGAAATGACAACCACAAACACAGGTCACTTTATTAGATCAGATCAGCCACATCCTAAACCTCCTCTGCAGGTACCAATAACAACGTGTGAACTGATGCCGTACACGAGGCTAAATTTAAGTCGGTTTATCAGTGTGTTACTATGTGCACAGTAGAAATCTGTCTTTACCGTGTACGACTCCACCAGCACGGTGGTCTCCAGCGCCAGCTTCTGCTCCTGCTCGATGTTGTAGCCCACGTAGCAAAGCTTCTCCTTCATCATGCGCACCGTCTCAAAGTCTGCAGAGTGGTTGAAGGCGTAGCCCCTCAACAACAACAGCTGCACCCAGAGACGGGCGGAGGATAACGGGGGAAAAGAGAAAAGCAAAAAGAAGGCTTCTGTGTGAGAGATATGTTCATTTAAACAGGAACTAGAGTTCTAGAAAAGCCTGTTATTTCCTTTTATGAAGAACATGATGCCAGTTTCCCCCAACTAAAGAGCAACAACACTTTGGCTGATTCTAAACCCTTTAAAAGGGACTGAATTTACATATATTTGAATCATTAAAAGTGCATGAAAATATGAATTAATCCACCTCTTAGTATCCAGAATCTAACCTTGTGTAGATAAACCCTCAAGAATTTTAAGATCAGACAAGATACAACTTTATCCCGAAGGAAATTCTTGTGCCAGAGTTTCATTAAAGATTAAAACTGAATATTATCAAAAACAATATAATAAAATATAAACATATATGAACAATAGAATAACAATTAGTGAGTGTAAAATAAATAATACTGACACCATTACAAAATACAACACGATAGCATTAAGAGTGATGTGAATAAATAAAGTAAAAAATTAAACTAAAATAAATGCAAAATACAAAAACAAAGATTAAATAAAAGAGTGTATAGGAAGTGATACTACATACAATAGAAAAGTAATAATGAGCTTGATATTGAGAGATATTGTCAAGGATTTTGAAAGAGTAGTAGAAAGTTATATTAAAAATGATAAATATATAATATTATCTTATAAATCAGTCAAAATGACACCTCCACACACTCTATTGTCTAACTAGCTCGTTTCCGCTGCTCTTTATTTGTTGCGTTTCTCGTTGCTTTGACTCGACCGTCATGGCTGACTGGATACCTTGATGAGGTAACGGGTGATGTCCCGGCCTGCGATGTCCAGGCGTCTCGTCAGATGAGGCAGGCTGAAGCCCTCGTACACCGGACAGATGTGTGTCACACCGTCCCCCGAGTCCACCACCACACCGGTCAGAAGGCCTAACAAAAACACACACACACACACACACATTACAGTTAATAATCTACAATTCTACCAAGCCAGGGTGTGTTTGTGTCGTGAGTTTTTTATCCGGTGTGTGCTTTGATTAATAGCTTTGTTGGTGGAGTAAACACACAAAAACCTGGAAAGATAAGACATCTAATGTAACAATTAACTGATAATGACATCTCAGTAATGAACTCAAGAGACAGAAACATTATAAAGAAGAGATGTACAGACTCAAATAGCTGGATTGTATTGTGACAAAAGGCCGATCTAGTTTCAAATACCATTATTTTAATAAATAAAATTCCGTGCATTTATATCCATGTATTTATTTGTTCCATTTTGTTTTACAAAGTGAGGAAAGCAAATGTTTGAGTCCAGCCTGATGTTGCCCTAACACACAAGAGAAGGATCCATCTCTCTTCCTCACAGTGAGGCACAGAGCTTAATAATTAAACACTGGTATCATATTGGTGCTCGGTATCGGCTCATACCTAGAGCCCAGATCGGTGTTCTATTATAAAGCGATGTTCATGTGACTGTCTAGACTTTCTGGCACTAAGAATAACGTATCCGGTATCCAAGCAGTCTCATAAAACAAATCTTTGCACAAACTATTTGAAGAAGGCGTGGCAGTTAAATGCAGCCACGCAAGAATATTTTCCAAAGTTAAAATGAAAAGCCTCGGAACTACTCATCATTTACCAGTTTGAACAGATATAGTTCTGGTGTCAGGAGAAGTGATCTTGTGGGTGAGAGGTTTGTTGTAACAGAACACCTGGAAATCTCCATGATATGTAAGCTGTTTAAACTTGCGACCGCAGCGTGCATGTGTCACTTCCTACCTTGGGCGTAGAGAGTCAGCACAGCTTGAATCGCAATGTAGACTCCTGAAAACTGGTAGGTCTCAAACATCACCTGTAGGAGAAGCCAGAAAAACAGACAATTGTTTATTAATGAAAATAAATATACGACAGCTGGCAACACATGCTAATACTTTGATTAACTGAACCCTAAAACCACCAGGTTTGTAAAGCATGTTTTCTTAAAACAGTCACCAAAAATACACCGTTTATTTTTAGCTACAGGCTGTAAAAACCATCTGCACTAACCAGATCCTGTAAAAAACATTAAATTCTGAGACCCTCAGTGCAACTGGGAAACCACGACAGAGTCGCCTGAGACCAACAGTCACGTGACAAAAACTCTGAGAAAATCTGACCACACTGCTAAACACAGATCATAGAAGAGAGGTTGTAAAAATGTAAATAGTTTAATATATATATATATAGCATGTGGAGCCTACATTTTTTCTCCAACATTGGTTCCACTTGTGGACACTTGGAAAAATGTTGTATATAAAGATTTTAGTGTTTCCAATTTCTTTTTTTAAGAAATGATCAAAGAAATTCAACTGGCGTTCTTTTCTTTTATAATTTATGGAGTAATACTTAGTTTTCCTGCACAAAATACATTTTTGAGTTCTCTTTACTTCTAGCCTTAAATGTGGTGTTTCTATAGAGGTGCAGGACTTTTATGTTGCAGTGAAAAAGGAGCAAAAAAAAAAAAAAAAGAGCCAAAACGCCCAAACTGCTCTGGATTCAGAAGGTAAACTGGAAATAAAGTGAATGATTAGTAGATGTCAACATGCCTCAATGATTTTTTCGCGGTTCTTGGTGGGGTTCATGGGCGGCTCGGTGAGCAGGATCTTGCAGTTGCGGGAGTCGATGTTGAGCTTCTCCGGGCCGAAGGTGTAGTCCCACAGGTGCTTCATGTCGTCCCAGTTCCTGACGATGCCGTTCTCCATCGGGTAGTTGACCTCCAGCATGGAGCGCAGCTCGCTGGCCTCATCGCCTACCATCAGGTCCTGGAGGGGAAAAGGTCAAAGGTCAGAGGAGATCAACATTTAGAAGCTCTGCAGTGTAACTCTGCATTGGTTTCTACTCGGCCTGCTGGTTTTATAAAATCAGAGAAACTGAATCATGTATAAGATGACGACAGCTGCATTAGTGTCCTCGCACAAAGTGGCTTTTTGCTTTAAAACTCAGTTACCCAGCATGCTCCACAAGCCATTAACTTTCCATGCATCTACACCTGGAAACACTTCTGCTTCCCTCTAGTTACAGTAAACCACTCGTTTTAGCACCATTCAACTCGATGCATGCAAGGCAGCCTGGCAACGTAAACAACCGCCGGGTTGGAGCTCGGTGTTAGCCACACGGTCAAGCATCTCACGTTCCATTTGGAGACATCAAAAGCCTGCTGGTGGCAGCCATTTTATGGGTTCATCCTGTGTGCTTTGGCATTAACAAAGTACCAGTCTCAGGCATTGCCTCCATGTGGTCTCAATAAAGAAAAATGAAAAAGGAAAACAGATGTGCTTCTGTCTCCAACTTCCAGCTGTCTGCCATGCACCCTCCAGTGTGGACACCTCCTCTGCACTTGTAAAGGTGAAACACCGACAGATACTGAGACAGAACTGGACGTTTCTCAAATAAGATATGTTTTAGGTGTCATCACAGTGAGGTAAACAGACATGTGATGCATTTAAATGCACAATATTTCTCATATAGCACCAAGCGTTCTAGCTGCAGCTGACTTTTTAAGTTATTTTAGTATGAGGGGGCGGGTTCAGCTATCAGGATGCGCCAGCAGATCAGAGACTCTGAAGATGGAATCGGTCCAAAATCTCTTTTAGCACTCCATCGATAACAGCTGGCCTATGATTCATCACGGCCAACACGTTGAGCCCGGAGAGGAGTGCATTAACGCTACGGCTGA
>NC_072454.1:2406359-2433859 GCF_027596085.1 Anoplopoma fimbria
TTAATGCATCTTCATTAAGGCCACTTTTCTTATTCAGGTCTTAACAAACCATACAGACGTAAGTTATTTCTGTCCATTTGAATAAATAATTCATAAATAAATAAAACATAAAATAGCATGACGCGTTTTAAGTGTTATTAGTTAATAAATGTGTCACCAAAATACTGCACAGCACTCGGCTTTAAGAAGAGTAATACTTAGTTAAAAACACACAAAATAAAACCTCTTTCTTTGCCCTTTGCAGATTATTGAGTAGTTAAATGAATGCATGAGTTGATACATGTAAAGTTCTTCTGCAGCTCTTCTGACATTGAGCTTGAATTGTTTAACATTAGGACTGAAGATGTCCAGCAGGTGGAGTGTTTTCACCAAAACAGGAAGTTAAACTCACAGTTCTAGAGTCCACAATGCCAGATTCTCTTTTGCAGGATTTGAATCCTGCGTTAACTGCAATAGGTTGTGGATTCAAGCCTTGCAATGTGACTTTGGGGAGCAGCATATTTTGGGTAGGAGGATGCTCGGAAACATGAGGACCTTGGCCTGCATGAAGGACAGGTTAGGCAGAGCAGAGATCAGCCTGCCAGCCTCCAGACTCAGCTCCTCCTCATCCTGCTGAGGTTTCCTGATGAAGAGCACAAACAGAAATAGAAGCTTGATTTTGTTTCATTGTATACATGCTTTTAGATGATTATACAATAAAAGATATAACAGCTGAGCCGACCTGACTGACGTGATGGTTTTCTCTGCGTTGGACATCAGGCGGTTCAAAGTGTCATCCGTTTGGCCGCCGGTTTCCAGTTTGCAGATGGTCAACTCATACAGCTCAGGATCAACTCCTTTTACATGTGTGTGTGTGACAAACATGCAACGAGTGTCAAAAGGACTCACACACTCACATCACGAGCTAAATCTAACAACAGAACACCGGATTTCTTAATATTTCTGGTTTCTTTTAAGAAAAACCTTGTGAATGACAATAAAATCCGACCTGGAGGAGGACTGTTGCTGCGGCTGCTGCTGCTGCAGGATCTGCTCTCCTCCTCAGGACCAAAATAATCCAGATCCAGATTTAGAGCAGAGCAGTCTGTGCTAACAAGGGGAGACAGTGGGTGAGGATTGTTGCAGGGTGTGAGGAGGGAGGGATGATCTCTTATTCATAAAAGGAGAATGATGTTTCTTCTTTTTACTGAGGCAGTGGGGGAAGACCGAGAGTGATAAACACGGCAAACAAAGCGATGCAAAGTTGTTGTTATCCAACTTTTAATAATCAGAGATCATTGAAAGAATCTGCACTTGGAAATAACAACTGAGGTGACAAATGGTCCAAATAAATGCTTTAAAGTATGACCTCCACCTTAATTGTATGCAAAAATTATAAAAATCAAGATATTCAAGTTTGATTTTGTTGTCAAATAAGAACAGAAGTGTTGTTGTGAATATTTTATATATTTAGGCTCTAAACACCCACACAGTGTTCAGGTAATCTGTGTGTTATCAGACCTCTTACCAGGACTGTTTGGGTGTGTAAAGACTCCTGTTTGCTTTGTGAGACCAGTTAGGGCGGGACAAACTGCACCTTTTTTTAATCATTGTTATTGGTAGATGAAGATTTGTGACCTAATAGATTCTCATCATAACTCCACCTCCAACCTGAGCAGAGGTCAAATCAGCCAGAATATCTGAAACTCTCTCAATTATCTAGTACAGTGGTTCCCAACCTTATTTCCTCATAACACACCTTTGTATCTCAAAAAACCTGAAACCCCCTTCCTCCCATTTATGATGTCATCGCCCTAAAATAAATTACAAATCCAGGAACAAAATCTGCGATTTAAATAAAGAGATTCAGCATATTGAATTAGTTAAGTGTTGTTTTACTAAATCGGTTTTCTTTAATGAATAAATCAAATCAGTTTCGTCAACATAAATAAAGTTTTGGACTTGACAAACTCGAGTAATTGGAAATGTTTGGATCCAACGAGTCGTAAACAAAAAAATTCCACCACTGGAATCTAATTTTACAATTTTACAATAGTGTAGCAAGATCTTTATTTGCAACTCTGCAGAAATACTGTGTTGAAAAAGAATGTGGCTTCATAAGTAGCCTGCTATTTGTGAGTGAGGACAAAAAAAACATATATATTTTTAAATAGTTTAATATACAAACTTTTGCATTAAAGATCCAGTAAGTGTGTTATTATGATTTTAAAGCAGGGATCCCATGTTGGGAACCACTGATCCATTGTTACCGCTCAAAACAAATGTTTGCTGTCTGGATAGACTCAACAGAGCACCTCTAAAAGGGTGGAGATCTAAACTGTTTTACCTCTTTTGACTTGTTTAAAAAGGAAAATAAAACTGAATCCCACTAATCTGTGTTGTTGTTTGAAAACTCCAACTTTGCATTCAACCACAGAGAAAAACTTCCAACCAGAGAGGGAAACTGAGGGAAGAGAAATGAAACCAAGCAGAAAGGATCGACCGATTTATTTCAGTATTTACAAGGATTTCCCGTGAGTTCCTTATCGGCACATTGAATCTGGATTTGAGCAGTAAATCTGAACCAAAAAAAATCATTTTTGTAAACAAACTATATAGGTCCAAAGTACTTTTTTTAGAAAAACAATTGCTGGCATAAAGGCACAACTCATTATGAAATACTGAAACTGCAGTTGTAGAAACACTATTGATTGGTTTTGAAATACTGAGTGGATTTTATGTATAATTTGCTTTAAAAAATAAACACTCCTTTATCTTCTTCAGCAGGCTCATAAAGTATTATGAGTCAGTGCACAGGGAGTCAAATAAAATAATACAAAAATAAAAGAAATAAAATAAAACAGCATAAAGTAGAATTCTTATTCTAATATGAGAATAATCTCCTCACACATTAAACATAATAACAGAATAAATCAAAACTCCAAAGACAGATATCATATCGCAAAACATATCAATAAATAAATATATATAAGACTAGAAAAAAACCAATAATTAAACATATGAAGTGCATATCCTTTGGATTTGGTGGCTGATTGTTTTAATCTAAATTAATTAAATTCTTCTGATTTTGTTCCAACAGTAAATGTGTTTTGACCTTCACGCTGCCCTCTGCTGTCCAGACTTTATTACTACATCACTAATGTTGGTGTTTCTTTACTTGTTGTCATATAAATCATTAAGCATGTGTCATAAACGCTATCGTCAAACGTGGGAACAGAACTCAGGAGGTTTTCTTCTGTTGAATCCAACGTTAATGTTGTGTTATGTGTGGACTCAGCTCAGTGTTTCCTTCTGGTGACGTTAATAAAAAGATGTTGTTCGTTCTGTCAGCGGTCTGATGAACCAACAGTGATACCAAACATGGAACTGACAGTCAGTCAATTGGTTCCTACAGCCTTTAGTTAAAAAGTGACTTTTACCACTTCTCATTTTCATATTTTTAGGACAGATATCTTTATGAGTGACAGCTATGCTACGAATACTTCTTTCTTTATACCTTTGTGTTCTTAAAAACATGCATCATAATAAGCTGCACACATTTGTTGTCTGTCACTGTCCTGAAATACAAAGTCAGATCATTAATTAAATACAATTATTAATTAGATTTAAATTGTTTTACTAGCAGCATGTCATCTGCAGCAACAAACTAGTTCTATAATTTGAAACACTTCCTTCTGAAAAAAAAAAAAACTAGCTAATTTGTTGAATATTTAATATTCTATTTAGTTTTTTTATTTTGTTTGATTTTTTAAATCTCTTTTGATCGAGGTAGGCTCCTTAATCAATTCTCATTAACCGATAAATAAATACACGAAGCTCCAGTGAATCGTATTAAATTCACCAAAGAAAACTCCCCACATAAAGGAAGACAGTCATTTTTTGCAATTCAAGTTTTACAATGAATTAGAAATCCTTTTATGTGTAAATACCGATCCAAACACGACTGTATTGAATGTGAGTATCAATAAATGAAATATTTCCTGAGCAAAGAACGACTCTGATGCTGTTTTGTTTTTTGGTTTCTCTTCACCAAAAAGGTTTGTCTGACATGAAACATTTATACAAGCTAATATTAACAAATAAATATTATCCACCACAAAGTTAAGAAACTTTAACATCAAATAAAGTAAGAATTTGACGATGCTGTCAGATTTATAGTCTCGTTGTGTTATTTAGTCATGCACTGGGAAAAAGTATTAATACTGGAAGAATTCAACCTCCACATTGGCCACTAATAAATTAAATTAAAATGTTTCTTTGGATGAACTCATCCGTTAAATCGTCATGGCACATTACATGACCATGCTTTGTGAGTTGACTCATATTTAGAGGGTTAAACAAGTTCAGTGTTCAGTGCTTTAATTCAGCATTACCCTCAAAATATTCTGGTTCTAGTTTTAAAAAACAACTTTCAGGATAATCACGTAGCACAATAACAGAATGCACATCATCTGGTGTTACGCAGTCAAGAAGAAACACCTCAATGTTTCCCCATAAAACCTGTGGCTGATAAATACTGAGATAAATTCTTGGTAAAAAGGAGGCAGCCGGTAAAGATGAGACTCTGGAGAAGCTGAAGGAAGGAGAAAAAAGAAAAGCCAGCACAGTGTTTCCCCTGTAATTGTTGTATTACTTGTTGGATGTTATATATCTGAAAGTAATAACAAAAACAGCAGAACATGCCCTGAAGGGAAGTGAGGAGGAGTCCAGAGGAAACTCTCAAGAGGTTTTCTGATACTGTGGTTCTATTTCCAGCCCCAGAAGTGAGGGGCTCTGCGGGGGGACGTACCGTCCTGAGAGCTGCTAAGGCCACGGCTGCTCCAGACCAGCTGGCTGGAAGGAAGCGCCTCCTACGCAGAGAGAAGTAAACAGTCACTCAGTGAAATGCATCAGTGGAGCGAAGGTTAATGTTGTGAGAAGTAAAAAAACAATCTTTAGAAACATCTAGTTCCACAGGTAGCAGCTGCGTGTGGTACTCTGTAGTCCTGTAGTGGCCAAACTACGTTTTTAAATCGGCCATTGGGATTTTTTAAAATAAGATAGAACAAAGCTTGAGCATATTTCTAATAAATTACACTAGATGTACACTGAACATCCTAGTTTAAACACATGATTAAACACACATGTCTTTACCTCTTGGTAAAGAAATTCAAATTTAACAATTTCTACCTGAACTGTTTGTTACATCTTAGTATAAGAAAGTTTTACATCTAACATTTACATTTTATCTTTTAAGTGGAGATAATGCCTATTTCTGCTTTACTTATTTACACATAACATCATAATATGACAGGTGGGCACCAAGGCAATGCACTGTAGTAGAGTTTAAAAGTATTGAATTCATTTAAAATTCAATTTAACAGCAACAGATACATAAATACATTTGTTAAACTACAATAATGTCAAATGTTGCAAATGTATTTTGTTATTTTGATAGAAAATGATATGTTGTTTCTGCTCTGTAATCACAGATGTTCTTGCAGTTTAACTGGTTGAAAACAACACGTTTACTATGGTATGGCCCTAACACAAAAACCTTTTTACCACCCCAGCTCTGGTGTCTTATTCTTTAATCTAATACCTAATAAACCCAAAGACTATTTTACCTGCGTTGAATCTGTTGAGGGGTCCGGCGTGTCCCGGGGTTCTGGAGGACAGACGGCCGGTACGGAGTCTTTGGTGGGCTCTAGCATTCCCTGAGGAGAGGGAAGAAAGGGATGGAAATACAAAAGAATAAGTTTTGGATTTTTTAAATTCATTAATTAAATACATTTCCTGCAGTTGACTCACCAGACTGGATGCAAAAGCAGGCACAGCTACCGGCTGCTTCTTCATGCCAATGAACACCTTTCAAAAGGAAAACACACGCAAAATAAAAACAGACTTTTATCGAAAGCAACAAACAGGATTGTTTATTAATTCTGCCACTATCAATTTTTTGTAAACACTGTACTTGACCTATAGTATATAAACATAATTGATCTGGGGGAGATGGACAAGATCTTAACTCTCGATAACTGTTATTTCATATCTCAACACTGGTATATAAATATCACAATATAGCATGTTTGGTATGCATTGTAATTCAATAAATAAATAGTCGATATGAAATAATAGGATAGTAAAGCGTATTTTTGTGAACTCCTGTGTGAATTAAATACTTGACAAATGTGTCAAGTATTTGCTCATTTAAGTATAAACTTACGTGCAAAATGAACGGAACAGTTTCAAGTGACATTATAGAGAATAAATAAATAAATACAGGCCTCACATCTTATCTAATCAAAAGTGGAGTGGAGAGCAAGGTTAATACAGGTGGCAGACATTAGGGTCCTTAATAATTAATAAAAACACATCTTGGTCCATCACTGGATAAAGTGACACAAACATACTTTATTTTTTTATGTTTTGACAAACTCACAATGTTCCTTGTCTCCACACCAAGGCACCTGAGCAGAGTCCTGTTCATGTGGGAGCCCCCCCACTGGAACCGGAGGCCAACTGCATCGTGGAGGTCCTGATGAGGAAGCCACACCCCCCGCCCAATCCTGAGAAATTCAGAAACATTAATGTTATAAAAATAAGGAGAGCGGGAAAACATATCCACCATCATCATCAACCAGGGAGGCATCCTCACCACTTAGATCTGGAGCAGAGTTCAGGTATCTCCTCCTCCTCCTCCTCCTCCTCCTCCTCTTCCTCCTCAGGGAGGAGTTGAGCGTGAAGCAGAGCACCGAGGCTGAGCACCTCCTCCTCGCAGTCTACAGCTCGGACCTCTACCTCCGGAAAACTGGCCAGGAGGAGCTGCTGGACACGGCAGGACAGTGACCCCTAGACAGAAAAATACGGGACATGGTTAATATTTTTAAATCAAATATCCATAATGATCTTTTGATTGATTTTAAGCTTTTATTTTATTGCCCATGAAGCATTTAGAAGGTTTTTCTGGTATGTTGCAAAAAGGCAAACTACATAATGACAGGAAAAGGACCCATAATCCAAGACAAGCCCCTAAAAATACAATTTCTTCTGGCCAATAAGAATGAAGTATCATCATAAAGAGCAAAAACAAAAAAAGCCAGTCTCCCACCTGACAGCTGTTCCTCCTGGAAACCCCGTTTTTCCCTTCCCCGTCCTGCTCCTCCTCCCCATCAGTCTGCAGGATGCTGACTGTTTCTCTGGACCGCGCCCAGGTTTCCCCCTCCTCCTGAACCCTCTGGTCCTTGAACTCCGCCCACGACCCCTCTCCATCCTCCTGCGTGGGCGCTGAGCAGAAATCAGCAAAGCTGTCGCTCGGTGGGAGGTTTCCTAGACTCTGCACCGCTGCATCAGCTGTTTGGAGACACCCTCGGCCCCCGTGATGCTCAAAACTACAGTCCTTCAAGCCTGGAAATGTGTCTTCTGTGTGTGTTCCGGGTTGTGACTGGTTGGAGGTAGCACAAGTTTCCTGAGTCGCAGATTGGTCGCAATAATAAAAACCTGTCTCTGCTTTAGACTGTTGGAGATCTGTCATGCTGTCGTTGACAGAAAAGTCAGAATACATGTAGGTTTCCAGTTCTTCCTCGTCATCATCGGTCTGGTCCCAGTCGGTCTGGCCCTCTTGTGAAACGAGAGATGAAACGTTTGGTTCCGGGTCCGCAGAAGGACAGTCGAATGACAAATCATCAGAGAACGACGCCTGGTCCTCTGAAGCAGACGCACACATACTGAAGGTTCTGTGGACAGTAGAGATGCTCTTTTCTCTCTCTTCGTCTGACTCTCCATCCTTCTGCATCTCTACGTGTTGTAAAGAATTCAAACTATACCTCCTTTCCTTCCGACTGTCCCCATGTTTACCGAACTCTTCCTCCCCTCCAGAATGAGGCTCTTCGGGCAGAAAATCCAAAGCTGCTGCAGCTTCCTGAGACTGACGGCGGTCCTGAGACGGTCGCACGAGCTCCACATCTCTTTCCTCCTCATGAGCACAATGAGATCTGGGCTCAGAATCCAAAACAACATCCAGTCCTGGATCGCAGATTTGTTCGCCCGAGCCGTTGGTGGAGCGTTCCACTCGGACATCCCATCGCTCTTTGCTCCCCGTGGGAGTGAAGCCACAGCACCAGGGATGCACCGCCTGCTCTGTAAACACAGTGAAATCAGCAAACCCGGTTTCTTCTCTGGGAGAGAATGCACCAATTGCAGAGTTTGGGTCTCCTTCAAAGTACCCGTTTGTGAGGTGCACACTTGATTCTGCTTTAAAGTCCTTCCCTTCCATGCATGTCTGGCCCCTGACGGACCCTGAGTCCACAGTGGATGTGGGTTGGGATTGTTCAACTGGGTGGTTAAAGCTACAGTTGGGTTGATGTGTGGCTGGTTTTGTGGTGGGACACGATTCTCTGAGGCTGGATGGTGAATCGGTCGGATCAGCATAGACAGGAGGAGAGTAGGACACCACGACGGAGAATCCCCCAAAGTCCCCGAACTCGTCCTCCTCTGATCCCGCCTCCCCATCCCCTTCATCGTCCAGTGGAGGGGGGGAGGAGGAGTGCAGCGGCATGATGTCTGGCTCCATGGGTTCTCCTAGCAGGACCTGAAGGCCTCATGCACCTGAGAGAGGAAACAAAAGAGCAGGAAGAGGAGCATCATGATCAACAGCTTCTCTGGAATCAGAGGAAGTGTTTCAGTAAGGACTAATTTCTCTTAAAACATATTTCCTCGTTTCCTACTAAGACGCAAGGAAGAGACCTAGGGAAGGGAAACATGGATGCAACTTAAGAGACAAGTCGATAATGGTAGTTACTCAGCACAAGATTGTCTGTCTTTTCTTTAACTTTTGAGTGTGTTGGGAGAGAAGTTTTGGTGAAAAACCACTGTCGAAGCAAATGTAGATTTTGTCTATAGACTGTTTGGGCAAGACACTGAAACCCAAAATTGCTCCCGAAGGCTGTGCCATCAGTGTATGAATTTGAACTAGCTCAGGGTCCTGATGGGTAGGCGCCACCTTGCATTGCATCCCCTTTGACATGCACGCAGAATGAGTGCGAGCAGCTCATCTCCTCGCTAGCGGATGCCTCTGTAGAACCTCTAGACCGCCTTAATTGACATTATATTGACAGTTTTAGCACCCTCACATTTCTTGGGAATCTTACTGACTACTTTTAAGGCAAATAATGAACCAATAACAAGGTTAGCAATAGTTTAGATTACCTCAGCTCTGGAACAACCTCAGGATCTTAGGCTTGCACAATTTACATTTATTATTCTAATTATCTATTTTGCTTTACGTACTATGCATGTTAGTTTGTTGAAATATTATTCAGTTTTGCTGGTTCTATTCCTTCTTTTTGCGTGACTCACTTTGTAATGTTGGTTTTGATGGTTACTATACAGAGTGTTATCCCCCTCACGCATCAAAGACAATACTTTAATGTGCAGGTAATCTGCAGCTTCTCTCTGTCCTGGCCCCTCAGTGGAGGAATGAACTCCCCACTGACGTCAGGACAGCAGAGTCGCTGCCCATCTTTAAACTCACCTCTTCAAGAAGTACTACCCTGAGCCTTCCTCGTAGCACTTATTGTATTCGTATTAGTTTGTTGCAATTATTGTTTTCTGTTGCAATTAGTAATTTGCTTCTGCACTATACTTTTGCTCTGGTTTATGCTTTAAGATGCTTGTTTAAGAAAGGAGATGCACTTATGACTTCTGGTGACTAGTAGTTCTCTTGAATACCTATGTTGAATACACTTCCTGTAAGTCGCTTTGGATAAAAGCGTCTGCTAAATGACTGTAATGTAATGTAATGTAATGTAATGTAATGTCTGACAAAGGTTCAACTCCCACAATAAATGCATGCATGGCAGTATAAGTTGAATACAAATTGATACATTTCCTGATTTAAATGTGGTTCAGTTCAGACATTGAGTAGAATGTGTTAAAGCACAGAGGAACCTGCATGCATGATTGTTTAAAAACATCATATTTTAATATAAATCTATTGCACAAACTCACAATTTCACACTATATTTGTGTCTCTTAAAATCATGCAAAACATCCACATGTATTTGAGATATTACCAGCTCTTCTGGTGCTGATCCTGGAGTGGAAACACAGAGTCCACAGTGCTGCCAGCATTCAGTAAACCGACACAGGAAACCTTATCCTCAGCTCTGATGCACCTGCATGAACAGCCCTGCGTCAGGGATTAGTGTCTGCACAAACCTCCTGCACAGACACAC
The DNA here is from genome assembly GCF_027596085.1 of Anoplopoma fimbria. NCBI lineage: Eukaryota > Metazoa > Chordata > Actinopteri > Perciformes > Anoplopomatidae > Anoplopoma > Anoplopoma fimbria. The sequence goes on from NC_072454.1 coordinate 2,416,574, forward strand.
CTGACCTGCTCCCTATGCATGCAAAGAACTACAAACCTGACATATGCATGAATAAAATCTCCTATAACATCATTATTTAGGGTAGAAAACATGCAAAAACAATTACTGATGTCCTGCCATTTTCATCCTGCAGGATCTGACTGATTAGCAGCTAGGAGGCCAGTGCAGCTTAAACCTGGCTCAACCATGCAAAGCAGATGCTGAGGTGCTATTTAAACAGAGCTAATGGCTAACTATGACTACAAAAGGGTCAATCCTGTTAATCTTATTTACCAGCACTCATCGTTGTGCTGCAGCTCGGCTCTGCATCCTCCAGCTGCATCCTCTGTTATGTATTAGCCGGGATAATTAAAAAAGTAGAGAGCTCTCACTCTGTCCAGTTTCCAGATGCTGTAATTACCCAGTTTGGTCAACATAACGGTTTTTTTTACTGACCAGCAAGTGACTCCTCGTTAATATAGACGATCTGTGATTCGAAACACAATGTCGCCCCCTGCTGGAGAACCTTGATTCTACACCTTTTTTTCTTTTAGATTAGAACAATTTATTCTTATATTTATTTTATTTGAGTATTTCAATTTTGTTACTTTAAACTTCTACTAGTAAATTTCAAAGAGAAATATAATAATTGCTACTTCACTGCATTTATCTAAAAGCTGGATTTAGTTAATTTACTGTTTGGGTTTCTGCTATATTTGTAATATTTGCCTACTTTTGACAAACAAAACATGTGATCAATTTATAAAGTATAAGCGTCAGTAATGATATTCTATTTATCTATCGGTTATGATATCACGATAAGAAAAGGGACCAATCGACAAAGAAACTACTGTTCCTTTAATACTTAAATGTACAGTTTGCTGTTTATACTTTTGTACTTTTACTCAAGTGAAATATTGATAAGCCTTTTATCTTTAACAGATTAATTTCTTACAGAGCAGTATTGCTCCAGTCTCTGTGCCACAACTCTAAGGCTCTTTTCAGGATAAGATAAGAGTAGATAAGTAATCAATGTGGCTGCCTTTTGTCTGTTAAATCTTTGATCTTGATATTTATTCTGTTCGGATGCAGCGAAAAACTTTTCAGACAAATTGAAGTTGTATAAAAACAACACTCTTAATCTTGCAAGAAAACAAGGATGAACCAAGAAATGAAGGAAGTAAACTTAAAGAGTTCGTGCTGGATCCATGCTTTTCATTGTTACAGGTTTACTGCAAGTCTCACAAATAGCTCTTTATCATTATAAAATAAAAAATAAAAAATGTATTTCATGAACAGAGAAGTGCAAGATAACCCATAAGCAGTAACAGCAAGGAAAACATGACAGACTTGAAGTGGTCAGAGATCTCAAATGCACCGAACACAAACATGTAATCACTATGGATTAACATTGATTAATTTAACTAAAACATCTCAAGAACCAAAACATTGCAGAGTTCAAGGAGTTTAATTAACACAGCTGGAGAAGCCAAAGAAAAACGTCCAAGTGAAAAGTAGATTAATTTAATATGTTGTATATTAAAGAGGATTTTGTCATGTTCTGGAGCTGAAGTGTGAGATTCCCAGCTGTCAGACAACATTAATTCATCAGCGTTCAAATATTCTTTCAAATAAAGAAAGATGTATTTGGACTACTAACTCTCCTTCACACACTCCTTTAAAACATTGAATAATTGTTGTAAATGTAATTGCTTCTCTTTTTCAGCCTCCACATTGGTTATTGGTTCCAGACCTAAAAATATAAATAAATAAATCTAGAATGTAAATCCGGTCTGATGATAAAGTCTCCTCGAGGACGTCGGGTTTCTTGGCTTCGTGGATCTTCTCTTGGCCTCTCAGTCTTAAAGCCGAGACAGCAGTGCTTCTTCTGTCTGATGCTCGTTTTGAGATGACTGCTGCGGCGACCATTTTGCCACAAGATCTGCAAAAAATACAGCTTCTCCCCCGTGTGCATCCTCAAGTGCACATTGAGATTTGAGCTTTGAGAGAATGACCATTCATCGTCTTCATTCAATGTCACAGTTATGGTGCTGAAGGTTGGGAACATCTGGAGGTCTGTCTGAGTTTCTGATTCAGGAAGTCTGACTTTTAAATCCTCCTGAAAGTCTGGAGCGACGCACTGATAATCTGCTGACTCTGATGAGGAAACAATGATCTCAAGAACCAAGATCATCGTTTTATATACTACTGATTGTAAGTCTGCTAAATGACTGTAAATGTAATGTAATGTAATGAACCATCTCTTTTGTCCCATTTGTCATTGACGCTTTCCTTCATGCTGAAAATGTAAGCTGTGGAAAATGGGAGCATCTCTGATTTAGGACGTCTGATTTCAGCCTCGTTTGAAGCATAACATGTGATTTAATTTTCCAACATACATTTTTCCAGTGTTGAGCGACTTTAAAGAGGGTTTGAACTTGTTATAAAGCACTGAACGATACTCAAGTAGCTACCGGGTCAAAACACAATCACTTATGTTAGTGAGGAAAACATACGTTAAATTCACATCAATCTTCTGAAGACACAAACTCAGTCATCTGCAACTGCAGTGATGTTGAAGCCAAAATGTTTATTTTCTTTTCCAAATAAAAAAAAAAGACTCTAGATGAAGCAGTAAATATAACTGAAACAGTTAAATATTTCAGCTGTGTCAAAAGCAACTGGTGAATAAAGTTTTTTGAGAGACTCTAGCTGAAACATGTCATTCCTAAAATATTTTTACATGAGTTTAAACACTTTCTTTCATTTTATAATTTACAAGTATTGTAAGTATTCATAATTATTAATGATTATCAAAGATCATGGTGATATTAGAATAACCTGCATGTTTATATGTAAAATCATTATCATATCAATAATCTTTCATTACAAGTCCAAGAAAGCAAGCTAACTGTATTTAAAAAAAGACTTCCTGTACATAGTTCACTGTAAAACAATCTGGGTTATAATTGTCAATAAGCTTTATAGATTTACATCTAACGTCTGAAGACAAATCTCAGATATGTATGAATGCAGTGATGTTAAACATGTTAACACCAACTGCGTGGTGGGAGGGTGGATGAGGGTGGAGGTTATATGGGACAGTTGATTCACCTCTCAAACACGATTAAAGAAAAAAATAGCATTTGCTCACGATGAATTACTCAAATCAAAACTGACAGCCTAGTATTTAATAAGCTACATTTCAACAAATTAACAAATACATTGCTTTGTTGAGGGATTGAAACAAAAAAATGGAAGAATACGGATTTGTACATTTTATGAACAACATTTGGGGTCACATACTGACGTTCTCTAACATTTCTTTTAGGGGTTTTCATCTTCTATCTCCTGTCCTTGCAGCTTCTCACTCATGTGTCGTTTCCACGACTCGTGAATCTCCATATGCACCTTCAGGTTTGAATCTGTGGGAAAGGTTCTGCCGCATGTTGTGCAGCGGAAGGCGTTTGCGTCTTTGTTTTGTGTCCCTTTGCAAAATCTCAGGTGACTGCTGATGGCGAAACTCTTGCCGCATTTATTACAAAAATATGGTTTCTCTCCAGTGTGCACCCTCATGTGGACGATACGGCTGGAGTTCTGAGCGAATGTTTTGTCACAGTAATCACAAGTAAAGGGCTTCTCACCGGTGTGGATTCTAGTGTGCTGAATTACATGGTACCTTTGCTCAAACTCCTTTTTGCACTCCATGCATTTAAAGGCTTTGTGCCCTTTGTGACTCTTGGCGACATGCCTTATGAGAAAAGAGTCCTTCCTAAAGTTCTTGCCACAAAAACGGCAAGACTTGTCTCCCCTCGGAGGCTGTTCCAGTCCCACGAAGACTTCAACGCCTCGACTCTGATGAGACGAAGAGGAACCATCTCTTTCGTTCCACTCGTCGTCGATGCTTTCCTTCACTCTCACAGATCCAGCCGAGGAGGACGGGAGCAGCTCACCGTTGGTGTCTGGTTCAGAATCAAGTTGTCCGTCTTCATCCTCGTTGGAAGTATCGTCCTCCACGTCTGGACTGATGCACCTCTCCACCTGCTCCTCTTTGATGTGTGGGTGCTCCTGGATCTCGGTTTCCTCCAGAACGTGAATCTGTTCCTTCTTGATGTTTTTTTGCTGTAATGGCAGAGTTGGTTCCTCAGTAACCGGCTCTGTGTTGAAAAAAGAACAAGGAAGACACATGTTATATAACCTGTTAAATAATCCAGTGATACCCAACACAAAGTCATCATTTACGCCCCCCCCCCGACACCATGAATAGATTCATTCGAGATGAGCCAGTCCTGCGCAGAATCGATCAAAAGAAAACAACACAAGATCAAAATAAGTATTATAAATAAGCAAATGAGCAATAAAAAACAGTAAAAACACATTAATATTATATATACAGACAGAAACTATTATAAATATTGTATTGAAGAAGACTTGAAACTAGAGATTGAGACCATAAACTCATGTTTACAATGTTTACTGAGGGAATAAATCAAGAGAGAAGTAGAGTCATTTTCTCATAGACTTCTATAGACCCTTTTACAGCCAACGTCATCAAATAGTTGCGTGCGCAGGCCGGCAACAGAAGTGGTGTTGTTTCCCAGTCGTTCTGACTCACACACGAGGTAGCAACTGGCTAGCAAGAGTTTAAAAGTGGATAAAAAACAGTTTCCAGCATTCAAAATGTCTGGTTGTTGCGTATATGGTTGTCAGAATCGATATTCCACCGGCGGACTAAAGTTTTATAGGATTCCGACAGGATCACAACCATTTAAGAGCAACCGGCGGCGTCTGTGGCTGCAGGCGATTAAACGTGACTGGAATGAGGACATAATAAAAAATGCTCGGGTCTGTAGCGCCCACTTTATATCAGGTAAGGTTATCTATCTACTCTTTGATTTTACAGAAAAGCTTGGTTTACATTAGTGATTGTATTTACAATGTAGAATAATAATCAAATGCAGCTAAAGTTTGATAAGCTGGCGTTAGATTTGCTGTTTGCATGTCCCTTGCTGTAAACTCGTGGTCATTGTAAGTGAGGGAAACTACAATGCCCTACTAGTGTAAATAAAGTTTTGAAACTAGATTAAAAGGTGTTTTATTTGCAGGTGAGGCGTCATTGGACTCTAGTAGCCCCGATTTTGTGCCTTCTGTGTTTGTGTACACAAAACAAAGCCAGAACCCCGATGCAAAGATGGACAGGTACGATTTGAGTTGCCCTCCTCTTAGTCGTTTTTAGTTTATTTTCCTCTTGCATAAGCTTTGGTGCATACAGCTGCTGTTTGGAGATATGGATCAGTCTAACTATAATTTTTATACTGTAGGTACCATAGGAAAAGGAGGAGAGAGAGACCTAATAGACCTAACACTGCAGCAAATCCTCCGGTTCCATCTGAAACTCCAGAACAAGAAGTCTATGTCATGGTATTTGACGTTCTGTACATGACCACAGACAACGTATTCATAAGCATCCAGTGACTTATAGGCTCGTAATTTCTCTCTGGTGTACACGCTCGGTTTCTCTATTAAGTACGTATATATATCTGGCCACTGTATATTCGGCCACTTGTTGACGTCTTCAACCCACTCAGTAATAGTACACGGATCTGGAAGTCGGACACCATTTGTCAAAGTCAACTTGTTAAAGTAAAATTCGCGATCTTTTGTTGATAATTCCCTTGCATAGCTTGACAAGCTGTTGATCTCTGCCATACTTCTGTTGCCAGACTGCGCGCGAATGCGTTCTACGTCATCATTGTATACAAACAGTAAAAGGGTCTATACAACCAGAGGAGTCCCCCCTGGTGGACATGAGAGAGAATGCAGCTTTAAGACACTTCCGGTTTCCTAAAAAATAAAAAAAATAAAAGAACCCAGTAAAAAGTAATAAAATAAAAATAAACTCCATTAAAGATGAATGTTTATGAATATTAATATTTATCAGTTCGTCACAAAGTAGTGTAAAAAAATAAATAAAATTAAAAAAAAATATATATATATATATTGTAAGCTGCTCAAACCTAGCAACCGGCGACGTTCCTGGCAACAGAAAAGTATATTTTATAATAATATAATTTTATAATAAAATAAAAATAAACTCCACTAAAGATGAATGTTTATGAATATTAATATTTGTCAGTTCGTCACAAAGTAGTGTAAAAAAATAAAATAAAATAAAATATATATATATATATTATTGTAGCCCGCTGCTCAGCGCTACCTAGCAACCGGCGACGTTCCCTAGCAACCGGTTTTCTTAAAAAAAACAAAAACAATAAAAATAATATTTTATTTTATAATAATATAATTTTATAATAAAATAAAAATAAACTCCATTAAAGATGAATGTTTATGAATATTAATATTATCAGTTCGTCAAAAAGTAGTTGAAAAAAATAATAATATATATATATATAGTAACCGGCTAATCGGCGCGTTCCCTAGAACCGGTTTTCTTTAAAAAAAAAAAAAAAAAAAACAGTAAAAAGTAATAAAAATAAAAATAAACTCCATTAAATATGAATGTTTATGAATATTAATATTTATCAGTTCGTCACTTTATTAGTCAAAAAGTAGTGTTAAAAATATATATATATAATATATATATATATATATAGCCCGCTGCTCAGTGCTACCTAGAAACCGGCTAATAAAACGTTCCCTAAAAGTTTTCTTAAAAAAATTATAAAAAAAACAGTAAAAATAATAAAAATAAACTCCATTAAATATGAATATTTATGAATATTAATATTTATCAGTTCGTCACAAAGTAGTGTAAAAAAAATAAAAAAATATATATATATTGGCGACGTTCCCTAGCAACCGGTTTTCTTAAAAAAAAAAACAGTAAAAAGTATATTTTATTTTATTATAATATAATTTTATAATAAAATAAAAATAAACTCCACTAAATATTGAATGTTTATGAATATTAATATTTATCAGTTCGTCACAAAGTAGTGTTAAAAAAAAAAAAAAAAAAAAAAAAAATATATATATATATATATATAGTAACCGGCTAATCGGCGACGTTCCCTAGCAACAGTCTTTCTCAACGTTCCACTCTCAGGGTGCGCGCGCACACTGACCTGCCCGGCTCAGCATCACTTCGGGCTTCAGGACGGTCAGCTGCTGCAGCTGCTGCCTCAGCAGGAGGATCTCTCTCTTGGAGCGGACCGCCTCGTCTTCGTACTCCGCGATGGTGCTCTCCACCAGCCCGAAGATCTCCTCCACGGCCGCCTCCAGGCGCTCGTTCACCCGCAGTCTGAGCAGCTGCGTCCCCGACATGGTGGCTGGAAGGCGGAAGTCGAAAGCATTCGCTGATGTGACCCCCGAAAAGCGAGTTACAGGATCACTTCCGGGTCGCTTCCGGGTGACGTCATGACGCACAGCTGGAGGGAGGGAGGGAGGGACGTCGTCTCATCAGCGCCCCCTGCTGGGCGGGAGGACTCAGTGGTCACTTACAGCAACTACAAGTCTTTATTAGTAGTGAGTTAGAGATAATGATAGTAAAACATATATATATTATGAATAAGTAATAAAAGTATTAAACAGGAAATTATTATTAAATAAGTAAAATTAAATTAAATTAAATCCACAATTTAGTTTATTTTGCAGAGCCCAGAATCTCAAATTATGTGAGTGTAATGCCTCAGAGGGCTTCACATCCTCTGTCCTTACATCCTCTGTCCTTACATCCTCTGTCCTCACATCCTCTGTCCTTACATCCTCTGTCCTCACATCCTCTGTCCTTACATCCTCTGTCCTTACACCCTTACATCCTCAGAAGATGTGATTATTTGTATAAGCCAATAACATACTAGTCCCATACTGGACATCTTTAAAGAGGTTTTGAACTTGTAATCCAAGCAAGCCACTAAAGGATGCTGTAGCTACTGGGTCCAGTTCTTTAAGTGTAGTAAGTAACACGTTAAGTAAAGACACTTTCACAGTAGTTCCTATGTCTCATGTCTTACCTTCAGAGGAATGAGAAACCAATACATCACTGGTCCTGTCGTTTTCTGAATCCTGTTGAAGATAACGTCTTATAAATGTGGAGGCAAAAACAAAAAACTAACTAAATTACTATTACAAACATACACAAAAGAGGATTTCTTGGGTTTAAGACTTTAACTAAAAATGAATTTACTTCACAATTATTCTGCAGATTATTTTCATTATTGGTTTAATAATTTTGTCCCTAAAAGGTGTGAAATGGTTGAGTAGCAGCAGAGCAGTGAACTGATGAAGAGGACTGACAGCTGGCGGTTCCTTCCTCTTGCTCTATAAAATGGTTTCAGCCTCGAGCTCCATTTCTTCCTCTTTGATCCGCTGGAATAATTGATCTTGGCTCTGCTGAGACTCCATGTTGGGATTTCACTCCAGCTGAAGGGGAAACATCTCTTCTGACACTTCAGGGCCATCTGGTAAACGTGAAACAACATTTTACTGACTCTGATTTTTGGGATTTACTCATAGAAGTAAATCAAATATTAAATTAAAAAAATGTAGTTCACTTTGCCATACAAACACACACAGGCCAATGACTTTATAGGCACATACAAAAAATGTAATCCACTTAGAATAACCTTAAATAATAAAAATAGAGTTCATATATAAATAAAAAATGTTTCTGTGCCTCTCGATTTTTTTTAAAATAAGGTCTGAACTTTACACATACATAAATATATAGTAGTACAGTTATGATGATATGATAATACTGAAATCTAGAGTTGCTCTCACAAGGTTTTTAATTTTACGCTTTTTCTTTAGTAGTGTTCTCAAATAGGACAAAGTTTTTATATGGCAGCTAAAATTCTTCTGAATATAAAACAGAATAAATATCAGATTAAACTACTTATATTAATTTAAATTAGGAGTAGTCATAAATTTAAAAAAAATACAAGCTGTGGACAAAACTGTAAAATTCTGCTGAAGATTTAACATTTCCTAGCGACAGCATATTTCATTCATACATAATTAAAATGTGATGCAGCCGCACCCTTTTCTGATCATTTATTTAGTTAATTCCCCGATTTAAAACACAGACTTTAGTTTAACTAGGGTGTGGCTACCTGGGTGAATTTTCAGACAATGACACTGAGCACAAGAACATTTCCAAGATGAGAAGTTTATTTGTTTGTAAAGTAGCGTTTTTTACAAAAGCATGAGGAGGAAAAAAGAACATTTGGAGAGGTCTAAAAGGTAGAATGTCTTTAACTAAACACAGGTTCAGTGCACATCTTCATTGGGACACATAATCAGGGTGATCTCAGGATACTTTGGGGAATCCCAACCACATCAAATACCTGTGCTGCTGGGTTTTTGTTTCTGGAGCAGCTGCATTTTTAAAAAGCGAGCAGACAGTCGCTCAGCAGATCAAACAGCCGACATGAAGCTTGGTGACATGAAACACTTCCAGAAGATCAAAGCCTCCACAGCCAAAACCTGGTGAACCTCAGACTTCTTACATCCCAGAAAGAAAAAGTCAAAATGTCTGTTGATCTTGTTTTATGATTAAAAGAAAGAAATCTTCAATGTTTAATATTTGACCTCAGTTACTTTCATCATTATAAAAAAACCTTTTTCAAGATGCCTTCGTATAAACAGCATAAAATAGTACCAATACAGTAGGCATGACGTTACCACACACACACACAACCCTGCTGGTTATTACACCGTTAAAAAAACAGAACTGATAACATGAACGTACAACCACACAACACAGGCCGACTTCTACTCAGAGGACACTTCCTAAATGGATGTTCTCACAACATGTTATGTAGGTTTTTGTCATTGTGTCGTTTTTAAAAGTCTTGGGGGAGAAAAAACAGCTTTAGATACTTAGAGTGTCGGGAGGTGTTCAAAGAATTTAGTAAGGTAAACTGTAATTTTCATAAATACTAGGCTATAAAAGTTCAAAGGAATTTCTGCCCTTGACACACGCAAATGGAAAGAAAATTAAAGAGCATGCTTCATCATTGACGCCAGTACAAACTAACATGCACAACTAAACGCTTGTAACTCTAACTTGGTGTTCCTCGTTGTCAAACACAAAACCCGCCGGGCCTCCTTTATAAATATGTACATCCAAAGTCCAAAAGCAGGTCAACACACGGATCATAAACGGTTTGACGACAGGAAGGGGTGGCCGATTTCATTTATACTATATATCAACAGTATTTCCACCTGGGTATTTATTTATAATCGGATTACAATCAGGATGAGAATAACATTCAGTTGCACCTTTAAAGGGTTAAAGAACAATTAAAACAAATAGTTTAGAGGCAAGAATCATTTTTTGCAGACGTGGGATCATTAGGAGTTCAGGTATTTATCATTATATTTCAAGAAACACAATATATGTTGAGGTTTTCTAATAACATATACTGAAAATGTTTTTTTTGTACTGGAACGCTAAGCAGTTCTGAGTCCCTTCAGCGGACACCAGCAAAGTGCAACAGTACCACATCCAGCTCATCATGTAGCTGCACCGCAACAAAACTGTGCAGAAGAATCCCAACACACAGCTGGAAAACAGTCTGTTAATGAAGAGTTTAACGTGCTATGGTAAGAAAAAACACACTCCCAGCTCAGCTGCACACACACACTCACACTCACACACACATAAACCAAACACACTCCCTGGTCAGAGTCTTGAATTGTCCATCTCCCTCCACTACAACTCCAAACTGAGGAGCTGCAGCTAACGAATATTTTCATTATTGTCGCGATTAATCGATTGGTTGTTTGGTCTATAAAATGTCAGTGAATCAGTGTTCCCAAATCCCAAGATAACTTCCTTTCTTATGTCCACAACTCCAACACATTCAGTTTGCTTTCATCGAGTAAAGAAAACAGAGAATATTTGCATTTAAGAAGCTGAAAATCAAACAAATTTCAGATATTTTTTGGGGAAAATAACCCAAACCAAATCATCAAAATAGCCGGCGATTAATTTAATAGTTGACAACTAATCGATTAATCATTGCAGCTCTAATCTTTAACACGTCCATGAAACACACTCTTTTACATGTTGTATATAAACATTATTACAGGTAGCTTTACAATTGGATGGTCACCAGTTAATAGAAAGAACACAAAAACAGTATCCAAAAAAACCACAGCCGGTCAACACTTTTACACATTATTTGTACACGTTTGTTCTGTTGTAACACTGGAGTTTAAAGCTGCATCGTAACCGGCTCGCTTCATTTTGTTAAATGCTCCTCTGGTCGCCCTCTCAGACCAAACTCTACTCACTTCCTGTTTGTGTCTAAAAATAAACCAGCGCTCAAAGGAGCTGAGGAAGAAAACGAGTTCTGCACCAGAGCGGAGGCCTTATTGCTAATAAACACTCAGTGCATGTTTGTATAAATGCATGGAAGCCTCTCTGTGTTGTACTGTCTGTAAACAGAAATCTAAAAAAAGAAGGCTTCGTTAATGTGAGCAGAGGTCACAGAGTCAGTGCACCTGTTCTGCACAGATGTCATGGCTTTGTCCAATTTCACAGCAGCAGAAAGGTTGTTCGGATCTAAACTGAGGTGTAAAAAACGTCGTTTGCAGCCGTGTGAAACAGTCTACTACGCTTTGCTTCGAGCTGCTCAAAACGTGGAAACGAACACAGCATGAAGAGCAAGAATTCAATTTTCTGTTTGATATGAACTCTAACGTCCGTCTCCAAAGATGATCTAAGCTTCTCCAACCTGCTCCAATCTATGACTTTCTAATAATTGTAAATATAGGATTTAATTCATGGTTAATAAACATTTAGCTCATGTTTTATGGATCATATAATTACAAGCCATTAATAGGAACAACTTCTGGGTTGACAGGTTGAAAAATCCCCTTTCGCTTTTTTATTATAGCGTTTTTCATGCAGGACCACATCGACAATTTAAGATTTAAAAAGGGGGGAAGTCAGGAACCTTTTTCAACATTTATAACTGCATTATAACCAAATACAATAGAAACACAAAATGATTCCTCACATTCCAGAAGCTGTTCTTATCAATAGCTTATAAATGATCTATAAACGTATTAGTAAATTATGCATTATTCATTAATAAATCCATAAGTTAAATAAGCCCTTTGCAGTGAACGTCTCACTTAGTTCTAATAGATGTGTGAATGCTGATACTCTCAAAAGGTGTAAACAGAGACATAATACTTTAAATACTGTGAGTTTTGCTTTGCAGAAAACTTCTAAGTATTTGTTAAGACTTTGACTTGTAAAAAAAAAGCTGCTGGCTGCATTAAACTCGGATGCAACTGCTTTGTAACAAAACTCTGAAGTGGAATGCTTCAGGAAAAACTTTAAAAAGCCATAAAACACACGACTGTGGGACTGTAAACAGACTATAACAGCACCGGCCATAACCACCAAAAAACTGTGACAGTAAGTAACAATTCTGTGCATCACTATATCTTCTATGCTACTATAGAAACATGAATACTATACATTCAAAAAACCACCAGGATCTGAAGGTTTTAGTTCAACGCCTGCACACTTATGACTTCGATTTCTTTTAAATGTGTTCTGAAGAGAGTTCCTTTCTAATTAAGAATTAGTTGCATATCAGTTTAGTGTTTGATTCAGAAGAGGTTTGCGTGAAACAAATGCGTTCTGCTTGTGTGAGTTCAAATTCCAAACTCTTTTTAAAAGCTGCTTTCTCCTCGTCCACCAGAGTAAACAGACATAATTCTACTTCCTGTTCAGCACGCTGGACTTTCTATCTTCAGGAGAACGCCTGCAATTACGCTTAATACGCTTCCTGTGACATCTCGTCAGGATATAATCCTCATTTCGGGGGATTTAGGTCGGTGAGACTGCAGCTTGTTACCGTGACAACTGGGATAAACCCAAGGGAGGGCAGGGGAGCGCCGACGGAGTTAACTCAGCACAGAGATAACATGTACTACTGCTCTCTATCGTAATCAGAATATTTGAGTTTTAGAGGATAAGTGCACCAATAAGTAGAGCTATTCTGTTAGCATCAAACCACCTGCAATATTTTTACTTTAACAGTGTTATCTGAAAGGAAAATCATGTTTGTGAGACCAGATTTGGATATTTGAACATTGCTCAGGTCCGATTCTGCAGAATTTTGCAGCACATTTGTCACAAACTATGACCAGTGTCTTTTTTTAAACTTGTTCAACATGCATTTTCCAGTTTATCCAAAAAGGTTTTGGAAGAGTTGCAGAATTAAAACATTTAATCAATCATCAAATCTTGGAGATTTCCACCCATCAGCAACATATCAGCTGCTCAGAGTCAGATATTTGTTCCTGAGTACCTGGTTTCTATAACATCAGACTTATTTTTCCTTGAGAGCACTCCACACCTGCCTCTACCTCTGCACCCCTCAAGGATGAAAAATGAATGTGCTATTAATAAAGTGTGAGATCCCTGATCTGACAAAAAACTGGGGCTACAAAGAGAAAAACACATTCATTCTCTCAAAAGCTTAATCTTCAATAGAAAAGGAACGAGTATTAGTGAATGAAGCAGAAGAACTCTAACTTGTTACCGCCGGAGCCCTTTCTTCCAGTTGTTTATGCTGCTGCAGTGTTGCATGATGGGTTATGGATGATGACGTAACAGGCGCACATGTGTGTGTGTGTGTGTGTGTGTGTGTGTGTGTGTGTGTGTGTGTGTGTGTGTGTGTGTGTGTGTGTGTGTGGTGATCTGTGGTCAAGTCCTTCACACACACACACTCACAGGACTTGCAGAGCAGGAGGAATGCGGCGTTAACCGAGCTTGGTGATGTGTAGATCTCCTTTTATCTGAACCGTGTCGATGGAGGAGATAGATTTTACTTTGTGGTAAAAGTCAAAGAGCTGGTGTCCGTCCACGAATATCCGGAACCTCTGGTGCTCGCAGTGGATCTCAATCTGCAACAAAAAAAAGAGAATATTTTATAATCAGTCCAGAAAGAAGCAATGACATTGGCACTGGAGCATCAAACTGCAATAACGGCTGATTCATAGGGGAAGAAATAATTCAACTAGGCTTGTTCACTCTCCTAGTATTACATGAGAAGTTTGTGCATTAAATATGAAGCGTAATCGGAGGCAGGTGGCTCCACCCACTCCCGTATGACAGGTGTAAGAAGTCACAAACCTTTTCAGAAGTAACTGTAAATATTTCTCTGCAACGGCCAACAAGCTGCTGTGTCTGAGTAAAACCTTTTCCCCCATTGTCAATATGAAAGAATTGTGCATCTAATTTAATACAGAAAGCAATTACCAAACACCATTTGAGGGTTTGAGAAAAGTGTTATTTGGTAATCGTGCTTCTAGAGTCACTTTTGCTTCTGGCAGCTTCTCACTGTGAACCTCAACAAACACCAAAGAAACAAACTTCTAGGTGTGATCTCACTTCCTGAGGCATATTTTCCTGATGAACTCAGTAACAGAAACCAGCTGTCCTTCTCTGAAACCACACGTCCCGTCAAGTGTCTGTCCACATGCCACACAACTCATCAGCATGATGCCTTAATCTGCAGCTTTTGACAGAGTCGTGACCTGCTCCGTCACGCTCCGACCACAAAACAATGACACTTTATCAGAGAGCCGACGTTACATAACAAGTCGCTGGGGTCAACTCTAAAAATAAGCCAAAGATGGACGCTGCTGTGTCTCTTAAAAAAAGAAATGTATTCTGTCTTTAGTTGAAGCAGGATTCTCTTGTTAATGGCTGGTCAGTTCACGTCATCAGATATTTTCAGGGCGAACACCACATGTGTTATTCATGAGCGTTTTCAGAATTATTAGAGCGGACACGTCCTCAGGTCTTATGAGAGTTACTCATCATGCGTGTGCTGCTGCTGCTCCAGCCGACACACACACAGCTGATGACCCTGATGCAGCACACAGATGGGATGCAGCCGGTATTTACAGTAGAGAGATATGATGCAGCATGTTCACTGCAAGATAACATGCAATGATGTCTCTCTTTCACTTGCTTGTAAAGCTAACAACAGGATTTTAAGAGAAAAATTCCACCCAAAAACACCAGAACAATGTTAAGAACAACCCACCAACAAGCTATGTGGGCTAATAAAACAAAATAAATGCTGTAAAACAAAATGTTACAGCATACCATTGAGCGTTGACCTGCAAGCATTATTAATAATGCTAGATAAAAGCATTAGCTTAGTGTCTTAAAACCTTCATTCTCTCTCCTGTCCACCAGGGGGCGACTCCTCTGGTTGTATAGAAGTCTATGAGAAAATGACTCTACTTCTCTCTTGATTTATTCCCTCAGTAAACATTGTAAACATGAGTTTATGGTCTCAATCTCTAGTTTCAAGTCTTCTTCAATACAGCATGATGTTCATTTAGTAAATGATGCTCCATTTAGAGTCAAACAGACCATAAAGCAGGGGATGCTTTAGGGCGGAGACGTATATGATGTCTCTACGTCACTCTTTCACATTCCAGTAACATCCTTTAGCGTCTTGTTTGCACTGCTTTAATGTTACATGTATCACAATTGGTTTCGAAACAACTACATAAAACACTTTGGCCTTCTGACAAGGACGGACAACACATGGAATGAGCAAATCCCTTTCAAGCATTTGTATTTCATCCAATGTGAATCTGGTTTAGATAATTTGATTTAACTGGAGGTCCATTGACAACTCATCTGATCACTTCTGCTGCTCTTGTTGTAAAGCTGTCTGTTGAGCCAAATCACAGCAATGGAATCAAAGAAATAAAGATCCAAAGGAAATAATCCAGGCTGTGTAAGAGAACATCCTTCTTCTCTGAATCAGATCAAAAGAAGAAAAAATACCAGCAACCTGAAGCTGCACGTGAATCTGTTGTGAATAGTAATAAATAAAGTGATCTTTACCCTAAAAGGCTGATCTGGGATGAAGGGAAAGTAGTCGGTGGACGCCTCCTCCACCGTCCACTTCCCAGAGAGGCGGGCGCTGCGCAGGAACTGGCGGTCAGCGAAGCGGGCGGTGAGTTTCAGGGCCACGTCGTGAGGGGTCCCCTCCTTCTCCGAGTCCCGTTCGCAGGTCAGGCTCACGTCAAAGCTGAGGGAGGGGAGGGAGGGAGGGGAGGAAACAAGAGGAGGTCAGACAGGCAGCATATGAGTCCGGTGACTAATCTGGGATAAGTCAGATGCATAATTCTGCTGCTGCTGCGTAACAGCAAACACATTGTGTGTTAATTATGCATAATCCCTGCTGCTGCTATGAGTTTGGGGTTTACTGCCCTGCAGCTGTGCCTTCTTTGTGTGAGTGTGTAGACATGTAAAACCAAATTATAATCATACGTTTGTATAACGCTTTAAAAAGGTACTCAAAGGCACTTTGCATAGCATCACAGGTTGAAAGCAGATTTAAATAGATGAGTTTTAAGTGCAGTTTTGAAAGTGGAGAGTGTCTGAGGTGCTGGGGGAGAGAGATCCAGACCTGCCCCCCCCACCAGGTTTGGGGCTTAGACCGAGTAAGGGGGGGTGAGGAGGATTGGGTCGGCGTGGGTGGATTTGAGGTTGCATGTTGGAGTGTGTCGGTGCAGGAAGGGCTTTAAATGTGATGAGGACAATCTTGAACTGGATTCTTTGTTTCATGGGGAACCAGTGGAGGTTCTTGAAGGACTGGGTGGATGTGGTCTCTGGTGTGGGAGTGGGACAGCAGACAAAAGGAAGCTGTTTCTGGAGCAGCTCTTCTGTCAGCCATGTGAACTTTGGCATAAAAACCTCGGTGCCAGCAGCAGCAGCAGCAGCTTCTCAACATGATGAGGTCATGGAGACGTTTCATCCAAGTTTGACTCCAAGTTTCCATGGAGGCTGGAGGACACACCCAAAACAAATCCGCTTCACTTGGTTCCAGTTTTCACCCCCTTCTTCTTCTTCTTCTTTCTCTCCCTCCCTGCTGGTTTGGGGAACGCCCTGTCTCTGCATACTTAAGAAGCCACCATGGCTGCCCACGCAGTGTGTCCAACAAAAAGCTTATCTCTAAAAAATCATTTTAAATATGTTGAGATGCAAAGGCTCTCCAGATAATGAGTGCTTTGCATGCATGGGTTAGCAGTGTTGTGTTACCTCTCTGGCTCCAGCTCCACGATGCCCATCACTATGATCTTCTTCCCTGGCCTCATACCGCCCCTGATGCGGCCGCTGAACGGAACAGTCTGTGCAGAGCAGAGGACATTTTTATTATAAATGCATCAAAAAACAATATTTAACTTTTATGCAAACAGCTGAGAATGTTTTTTTTTTTTGTTTTTTTTTAATACCAGCCGGTGAGATATATCCTTGTCAGGTGAGATGAGGCCGGGGTTCCCCAGAGA